>NC_134354.1:608464275-608753705 GCF_048569485.1 Anomaloglossus baeobatrachus
GGTCTGGGGTGCTGGGTTTTTTTTTATACACACCCATTAATTAACTGATCATTTAGTGAGCACAGGTGAGGATATAAACTAGGATTGAGTGTATTATATGACAAGGCGACAAAACTTTTGTCTTGCCAAAATCTGACCTTTCTGTGTTCATTAAATGATCAATATTTCAGCTTTGCAGCAACTTTATTTTCATAACCTAAACCAAATTTGGGAGGTTTTCAGCTATCAAAAGAGTAATTTATGAAACCAATGGATGAATTTAAAGTCAGGTTATAAGCTCTTATTTACATAACATGGATAAGCGACAGAACTTTTGTCAGGGAGTGTATTGTTGCATTTACTGTAAAAGAAATTTGTACAGTACAATTAACTAGTTGGTATTGGATTGCCAGATGTTCTAGATCATTGGTTCCCAAACTCCAGTCACTATGGCCCCCAAAGGATAATTTTTTTTTCAGGACTTTTTTAGTATTGCACAGGTTATGCCTTGCTAATGATTCCATCAAATTTTCAATGCTAAAGAAATCGAGAAAATATGACCTTTTGGAGGACGTGAGGACTGGAGTTTGGGAAACATTGTTCTAGATCATGTGCATAAAGTTGTATATACATTTTCATGTTCGGATCCCATACAGCTGCTATTTTTTATAGTGTTTTATTGTGTTTAAGTCCCAAATAAATATATCAGTAACTAATTACATTATCAAGAACTCCTTCACAATGTTCTTAGCTTGTGATGCAAATCATACTGATTACCTCATTTATTTTCACTTAATCTGGAAGTAATTGACATTGAAATTCATTAGTATATAGCTATAAATCTCAAAGAAAGCTGAAACATATAGATAAGTCTATACAGTTAGCCCAGGGTGTCTCACCTGTCACCGCCATTGGGGTTACCTTGAATTATCTTAGTTCAATTAACCCTTAGGGACTGCAGCCTAACAATATAATTTCATAGATAGCAATCAGGGATATCACATTTAGCTTTAATATGCTTCTCTGAAGAGTTTTCCCCACTGATGCTAGTTACAAATTATCTGTAAACAGGAAAAGGGTCATGATCATTTGAATAAATTATAGATTGGTTAAAAGAAACAATTTCATCAGTGGTCTACTAGATAAGTTAGGAGAAACACAGGTGGAAAAGCAAATTGGCAACAGTGATGTAATAGGGGCAGATAAGTGGTAGAATGAGAATGAAGAAGCAGAAGAGGAGTCAAATGAGCTGGATCAATCAACTGTCTAACAACATGCATCAATTCACAAGAACAAGCATAGCTGAGGAATTGTAGCTTATAACTCTCATCAACGCCTCTGTATGCATGCTACAATTTTGTTTTGAAAATGTCCAGAATTGTATTCTACCCTTAGCTATCCAAACACTGGATGTAATAACTTCATCTCGTGAGAATAGAAGACTTAACCAATACAAATAAAATATTTCAATGATGCTTAGAGGTTTTATGATGCTCATAGATGCTTGATTATAGTAACCCTTTATATGCAGAAAATGGGGAATTGCATATGAGATAGATGCCTACTAATGATGGGTGAGGGTGCTCTCCACTGCTCAATACTCGATCGAGCATCGGGGTGCTCGGGCACACTCAATACTCGATAGAGTATCCCTGGTGTTCAAGCGCCATGTTCTAGTCCCCTCCCTATATGTTTTTCTAGCTATTCTTCAGCCACTAAACATGAAGGGATTGCCTAACAATCACGGTAACACCATAACCATGCTGGCTACTGGCATTACTGTGAAACAGGAGAACACGAAGTGTACGTATCAAAGAGCATTTCAAAAAGACCATTTTTATTATATCAAAAATGTTAACACCAAATCTGCATGTCTTGGCAAAAAAAGCACAAAAACAGTTTTGATACTGTTTCAGTGCAGTTTTCTTCCAGGAGGTGCAAATTTGGTGCTGAAATCTGGTGCAGACATTTCGGCATCAAATTTGCACCTCCTGGAAGAAAATTTTCAGTGGAAAAACCTGTTTTCTGCACGTGGACTAAGGGGTACTTCACACACAGCAAGATCGCTACTGAGATCGCTGCTGAGTCACGTTTTTTGTGACCTCATTAGCGATCTCGCTGTGTGTGACACTGAGCAGCGATCTGGCCCCTGCTGTGAGATCGCTGCTCGTTACACACAGTGCTGGTTCGTTTTTTTATTGTTGCTCTCCCGCTGATAAGCGCACATCGCTGTGTGTGACAGCGAGAGAGCAACAATCCTGAATGTGCAGGGAGCAGGAGCCGGCGTCTGACAGCCTGCGGTAAGCTGTAACCAAGGTAAACATCGGGTAACCAAGGTGGTTACCCGATATTTACCTTCGTAACCAGCCTCCGCAGCTCTCACGCTGCCAGTGCCGGCTCCTGCTCCCTGCACATGCTAAGTTAAGCGGTGTGAGCTGGTAACTAAGGTAAACATCGGGTAACCATACCCAATGTTTACCTTAGTTACCAGTGTCCGCAGCTTCCAGACGCCGGCTCCGTGCAAGCGCAGTGTCGCTTGCACGTCGCTGCTGGCTGGGGGCTGGTCACTGGTCGCTGGTGAGATCTGCCTGTTGACAGCTCACCAGCGACCATGTAGCGATGCAGCAGCGATCCTGACCAGGTCAGATCGCTGGTCGGATCGCTGCTGCATCGCTAAAGTGTGAAGGTACCCTTAGTTTCTTTGTCTCACATATGGTGTCCTTCTTTTTGTCTATTTCTCAAGCACATGTGGTTTTGGGAGGGAACCTCTTATATACAGCTAGGGATATATCTAAAATATATTTATCAACATATTATATATGTATATAAGAGAGAGAGATATGTGAAGTTATATACCAATACTTCCCCTTTTCAACACCCCTGTTTTCGAGAACATGACAATTAAATTTGAGGAAAGTGTTGTGCTGGGATATACAGTGTGTCTGCTCCCCCCTAGCATAACTGTTAATAGTTCAGGATGGAATGAAGTATAATACTGCACTTACAGTAGTTATCCGGACATCCCCCATTGTGGCACCTCTTCCCTGCCATTCTTTGAGCAACTCCTTCTTTTTGGGGTACAATCAATTGTGGAATGGCATTCTTCCAGCAGAGGCACAACTTTCATCAGACATTTCATCTAATATGGATTTAAGATCCTTTATGAGGTTCCAAGGATAGATACGCATGTCTTTACTTAGCAGCTTAGAATTTGTAGTGTAGGGTGTGATGTCACAATACCTACGTTGACTGCGGGATAGAAACACCATCTTACGCTAACCGATTTTCAATCCATCCCTTATGAACATTATCAATTGTTAGGGTTGAAGTTTCAAATACCTTATGAAATGAGGGGACCTATCCCTAGGGAACCTTACTCTTGTTCTCCATTCACACAACATGACACATATACAACTTTATTATAAAAATACCTTTGCTACTAGTGCATATAGAGACTTAAGCTAAAATAGCATATATTCAACTGATCTCTAAAGCACATGCAGATCACTGTCCCATGTGTAGTTGGATTACCTTCCGGCCATAAATGCATGAATGTCTTCCTATGAACACACTCACAGTGGACTGGAAATCTTGTTACTTGAGTATGTCCATGTATAAGCAGACCTGCACTTATTATTATTATTATTCATTATTATAGCGCCATTTATTCCATGGCGCTTTACAAGTGAAAGAGGGTATACGTACAACAATCGCCTGTATACAAGTGTGACACATGGCCACAGCTCCTGGGGACAGACTGCAATTCAGCTTTAACCGCAAGTACAACTTTGACTATGTGGAGACCGCTCAGGTCCCTGTAGTTCCTTATCTATGTTTTACTACCCCCCACAGTGTATACAAAGACAAATACAGCATTAACCCCAGAGGGTCTGGAGCACAAATTCATTTTATGAGCCCACTCATAAGACACATGCATTAATCACTTTAAGGATCTTCCTGCACTTCTATACAGGCAATTCATTTTCCCTAACTGCCCAGGAAGGACAGGATAATCCTACCCTGAACTCCACTGTGGAGGGAACAGGAAAAACCTCACCGTATTGCCATTTTTTTGGATTTCTGGACGAACGTCTTTATACATATGCCTATGAGTAAGGAGGCTACTGTCTGTTAATCATTAAAGGAACCCCCAAAAAACACTTTTCTTCATAGTAATTTAGCGACTAATGTGATCAAGGTCCTGGAGGACCGAAACGTTATTGTCGCAAAATTGTCGCAAGTGTCACATGTCTTTCAATTGTTGCTATCTTGCCTTCTGTATTAAAAATCTATTAGCATTGAGAAAAAGAGATATCTTTATTCATTCTTGCCCATTGAGAGTGCAGTGTTATATTTATATATTATTTTTCAGGGATTTTTGATCCTCTTACACTAGCACCTCCCCCATACTTCTAATTCTTAAGGGGGCTTTACATGCTACGATATCGCTAATGCGAAGTCATTGGTGACTCACATCCGGCCGCATTAACGATGCCGTTGCGTGTGACACCTATGAGTGATTTTGCATCGTCGCAAACACGTGCAAAATCGCTCATCGGTGACATGGGGGTCCATTCTCAAATATCGTTACGGCAGCAGTAACGAAGTTGTTCCTCGTTCCTGCGGCAGCACACATTGCTCCATGTGACACCGCAGGAACGAGGAAGCTTTCCTTACCTGCCTCCCGGCCGCTATGTGGAAGGAAGGAGGTGGGCGGGATGTTACGTCTCGCTCATCTCCGCCCCTCCGCTTCTATTGGGTGGCGGTTCAGTGACGCAGCTGTGACGTCGCTGTGACGCTAAACGAACCGCCTCTTTAGAAAGGAGGCGGTTCGCCGGTCACAGCGACGTTGCCGGCCAGGTAAGTACCTGTGACGGGTCTGGGCGATGTTGTGCGGCACGGGCAGCAATTTGCCCGTGTTGCACAACAGATGGGGGCGGGTATCCACGCTAGCGATATCGGTACCGATATCACAGTGTGTAAAGCGGCCTTTAGTGTGTGCACACTATTTTTTTATTTTTGTTCATCCAGAGTGATCATGGGCCTCTTGGCTGTATGTCTGATCAGTCTTCTCCTTGTTTGAGATGAAAGTTTGGATGGACTGCTGGGTCTTGGTAGATTTGCAGTGGTATGATACTGCTTCCATTTCAATATGATCGCTTGCACAGTGTTCCTTGGGATGTTTAAAGTTTTGGAAATCTTGTATCCAAATACGGCTTTAAACTTCTCCACAACAGTATCACGGACCTGCCAGTTGTGTTCCTTGGTCTTCATGATGCTCTCTGTGCTTTAACCAGAACACTGAGACTATCACAGAGCAGGTTTATTTATACGGAGACTTGACTACACACAGGTGGCTTATATTTATCATCATCAGTGATTTAGGACAACATTGGATCATTCAGAGATCCTCAATGAACTTCTGGAGTGAGTTTGCTGCACTGAAAGTAAAGGGGCTGAATAATATTGCACACCCCACTTTTCAGTTTTTTATTTTTTACAAAAGTTTAACATAAGCAATACATTTCGTTCAACTTCACAATTGTGTCCCACTTGTTGATTCTTCAACAAAAAATTAAAATGTTTTATCTTTATTTTTGAAGCCTGAAATGTGGGAAAAGGTGGAAAGGTACAAGGAAGCCGAATACTTTCGCAAGGCATTGTAATACATAATGTTTTCTACCAACATACAGTCCCTGACAAAAGTTCTGTCGCTTATCCATGTTATGTAAATAAAAGCTTATAACATGACTTTAAATTCATCCATTGGTTTTATAAATTACTCTTTTGAAAACTAAAACCCTCCCAAATTTGGTTGAGGTTATGAAAATAAAGTTGCTGCAAAGCTGAAATATTGATCATTTAATGAACACAGAAAGGTCAGCTTTTGGCAAGACAAAAGTCGCCCACAGAAAGTATTGTGAAATTCAAACAAATAATTAACTTCTAATACAAATATATGTTGCATAACATTGGTGAATGATGTTATGGTGCTAGTAGAGCCATATTTAAAATTTTGTGTTACTTCCATGAGCTTGAAGGACTGCATCCATGCGGTTCAACAATGATTCATACAATTTATTGATGAAGTGATCAGTAATAGCAAAGAATGCAGTCTTACATGTCTCCCAGAGTTCATCTAGATTCTTTGGTTTTGTCTTTCAACTTTCCTCCTTAATCCTACCACAAACATGCTCAATGATGTTCATGTCTAGTGACTGGGCTGGCCAGTCCTTGAGCCCCTTGATCTTCTTTGCCAGGAGGAACTTTGTTGTAGAGATGGATGTATGAGATGGAGCCCCATCCTGCTGCAGAATTTTACCTCTTTTATGATTGGGAATGTAAGAAGTAGCTAATACTTCTTGATATTTTAGGCTATTGATATTGCCTTCCACCTTGCAAATGTTTCGCACCCCCCCATACTGAATGTGACCCCAGACCATGATATTCCCACCACCAAATGTAACTGTTTTCTGGATCCATACAGGCTCCAGTAGGTCTCCTGCAGTATTTTCGGCAGCTGTGGTGTAATTCAACTGAAGATTCATCAGAGAAATCCACCTTCTGCCACTTTTCCAGCATCCATCTGTTTAGCAGGCTGTGGGACTTGGCAAATGCCACACTTTAATTACCTTTTGTTTAGTGCTGGCTTCTGGGCACTGATTCAACCATGGAGGCCATTTTGAGACAGTATCCTACAAACTGTTCTAGTTGACACTGGGACTTGAAGTGACCAGGCCTTTTGGAGATCTGCTGCAGTGGAAGAGGGGCTGGCTTTGGATTTTCTAACCAACAAACGTTCCTACTGAGCAGTTGTCTTGCGGGATCTGCCGGACCTGGGCTTGTCAAAAACATCTCCAGTCTCTTCAAATCTTTTTTTAATTCTTTGTACTTGACGCTGAGACACATTAAAGGTGCCAGCCACCTCTGCAGTGGATCTGATCTTCAGCCTCTTGATAATCAAGGCTTTGGTCCCAGGGTGGATTTTCGGCATATTGTCAGAGGTCAAGTTGCAGTTCAACTGAAGGTCTGGGGTGCTGTTTTTTTTTATACGCACTCATTAATTAACCGATCATTTAGTGAGCACAGGTGAGGATGTAAACTAGGATTGGGTGCATTATATGACAAGGCGACAAAACTTTTGTCTTGCCAAAATCTGACCTTTCTGTGTTCATTAAATGATCAATATTTCAGCTTTGTAGCAACTTTATTTTCATAACTTAAACCAAATTTGGGAGGGTTTCAGCTTTCAAAAGAGTAATTTATGAAACCAATGAATTTAAAGTCAGGTTATAAGCTTTTATTTACATAACATAGATAAGTGACAGGACTTTTGTCAGGGACTGTACTGTATCAGGATAAAAATCTCAATACAATTCTCAACAGGTATCAAATTAATTTTGTAGCCAAGCGGGCAATGAGTCTCGCTAATATACTTTCACCCAGTGTGATCACTAGTCAGAAATCTAAAGGGACTTGGCTGTTTTGCACAGGTATTGTATTTCCTGCAGTCATGTTAATAAAAGCAAAACATTTGTTTCCACATACACAGGCATATCTTATGATATTCAAAGCTACGGTATATCAATTGTAATACATTCAACAAGATTTATCTTATTGAATTTACGATCTGTAGGATTCAATACGTTGGATGCACAGGAGGTCCCCTCAAAAAACGAATCAGGCGTCACATGTCAGATACATTAAATCCTTCTGCAGTCAGTATATCAGCGGTCTCCAAACACTTTGTTGCAATCCACAACAGGTGTCTCAGCTCTCTGATCTTCACGGGTATAGAAAAAGTATTCAAACCAGCTATAGGAGGTGACCATAGAAGAAAAGTCATAAATAGAGAATCTTTTTGGATTTTTAAACTAGGCACCAGGGTACCACATGGTATAAATGCCCATCAAGACCTTATTATCCAATATACCTAATATTGTCAAATCATCATATGGGCTGTCTATGCCCGTTTTTGTGTCTGATAATTTCTGGGACTTCTTCACAATATTGATGCCTCTGTATGACCAGCATATCAACTATATCTAAAGTATAATAATTGAATCTGCTGTTTATTCATCAATTGATTTGTTAACTATTTCTAGGTAAATATATTCTGAAACTCCAATATATTCATATCCATTATAGCACTTGAAAACAATTGTTTCATTTTTTATAAATCTGTGACTCCCACCAAACTTGATCTAACTGTTCAATAATTATTTTATGGACAATTTATTTCCAAACATAGTGAAATTATTTTTACAATTTTTATCTGTTTGTGTTGTTTCTTACTCACATATCTCTGTTTTTATTTCACAATTGACCATTCTTGTGTCTTTTTTTGCATAACTCTGTATGGGTGTATACCTCGCATCTAATTAATGCTAATTAGCACAAGTTTCCCTATGATGTTCAGTTGTATCTGTCTTAAATAACCTCACTTTGGAGATATCATACAATCAATAAATAAAACCGCAAGGTTTAAACGCGTAGGTAGTCCCCACATTCACCTTTCCGTGTCCTTGTGTTCCCCTATGTGTGTTTACTTTTAACTGGACACAATGAAAATTATAGTTTTATTCAAACTTCCTCCTTACACGCGATGCTGGTGTACCGCCCCCATGCCAGCGGCTGAGCCGCTCTGATTCGGAACTGTGGTGGCTCGAGGGGTCTCCGGACCTGGGGGTTCGTGCAGACACTCGAGTTTGAAAAGGGGAGTATGTACAGGGGAGTTAGAAGTTCGTGACGCCACCCACGGTGTGTGGTAAGGTGGAGTACCACCGCCGCTGTTGGGGGAAGGGAGAGCCCGGTGGCGATGGTACGGCAGCAAAGTGTTTAACCCCTCCGTGGGTAGGGGGCTTGTGCCCCGGTGCCCGGTGTTGGTAGTGCAGGAGTGGGGTGCCGTTGGGAAAAGGAGGGTTTCTGCGTACTCACTCAGTTTAAGAATACTGACACCGACAGCTTGTAAACCAGAAATCTAAGCACCGCTGCAGCAAGGAGGGAGCACGGTTGGATCCATGCCCTTGGTGTTGCTTGTTAGCCTGTGGCCTTTTCCGTGGCACCTTGTTCACTGTTTGAACCCTATACTGTGGAACTAGTCAGGTCCCACTCACCCGTATGGCTAACGGAGTGAGCTTGCTCTCAGGGTTTACGCTTGGGATTTGGTGGACTGTGCTTTGTAGGGAAAGTCCTATCCCATAGGTGCGTTAGTACCCCGATTTTGGAGTGGGTGAGGGATGAATCTTGAAGGCTTCACCCTCGTCGGGTAAATTACCTTGATGCTTGATGCTACTTCCCGGCCTAGGGTCCGCATACCCCGTCGTGCCCTGGCCCCTGCCCGTAGATGGCTCAAGGCCACCGGCTGCCCTCCTCGGCAACCCGTACCCCTTGACACGATCCCCTGGACCGTGATTCCAGCTCTCACCAGGCCCAGATCAACGTCTGCCACCTAGTAGACTTAAGGAGCCCTGCTCCTGACCTGTGACCTTTCCCTTCGAGAGTCACTATTCAACCTCCTACTCCTTCCACTCCTTTTTCAGTTCTCCTTTTCCTTTTTCACTTTCCTGTACCAACCCCCCAAGGGGCGGCCCTATTCCCTTCAGGCCCCCAATGGTGTGTCAGGTGGGTGTGGTGTAAAGTGTTCCTAGGGTTTTGACTTGGTAAGCTCTTAGCAACACCAAAGGACCAGTATCCGTAACCAAGGAGGATTGGATACTGTGCAGAAGGGCATATTGCACAATACCCTGTGACGACCTGATAGGCCAGGGCGTCACACTGGATTTTTTCCTTCCTTGATTACCAGGCAGTGGTTGAGCCCATATACTCAGAGAGTAGGCCTAAAATCCTGACAGTCAGGGGAGTGGTTGATGTACACAAGGGAAGGGTACCTGTACGAGTGCTAAACTGTGGAGAGGAAGAAGCCAAACTGCCCAGATAAACTACCAATGCCAAGCCGTTCACTGTCAGCAATAACTCCATCCAGGCTGTGGAACTTTTGACCCCGTCAAACTTGGCGAAGGATAACAGTTCCAAGGAACAGTTAGAGGACTGGTGTCAGAAGCTGCATGTAGGCACTGATTCCAAATTTTCTCACCAAAAGCACGGAGTTTATCGGGTAGTACAAGAGTATGAACAGGTCTTCAGTAAGCATCCATTAGATTTCGGGAGGATAAAAGGGGTACAACACCATATACCCACAGGAAATTATCCACCCATTAAGGAGAGATATATGCCTGTACCACCAGCATACTATCAGCGTGCCAAGGAAATGTTGCAGGAAATGAAAGAGGCTGGGGTTATTAGAGACAGTTGTAGCCCCTGGGCAGCTCCACAGGTCCTGGTTAGAAAAAAAGATGGCACAATAAGGATGTGTGTGAATTATAGGCAAATAAATCGCATAACACATTAGGATGCTTACCCATTACCCTGCAGAGAGGAGTCACTTGCTGCACTGAAAGCTGCTAATTACTTCACCTTAGATCTTACTAGTGGGTATTGGCAGGTCTCCTAGCAGAAGAAGACCGGGAGAAGACTGCATTCACAACACCAATGGGCTGTGTGAGTTTAACAGCATGCCATTCGGACCCTGCAATGCACCTGGAACGTTCCAAACACTGATGGAGTGTTGCCTGGGGCACCGAAACTTTGAGACCGTACTACTATACCTGGATGACGTTATAGTGTACTGTAAGACCTATGAATAACATCTGATACAACTAGCTGAGGTATTTGAAGCATTGTCAAAGTTTGGAATGAAACTAAAGCCATCAAAATGCCATTTGCTGAAGCCAAGGGTTCAGTAGCTTGTGCATGTGATTAGAGCACATGCACATTAAGGACTGGCCGAGACCGACCACCGTTAAAGAAGTACGTTAGTTCTTGGGGCTGGTAGGATACTACAGGAAATTCATAAAGGGCTATACGAAGATGGCGGCACCTTTGCAAGATCTCCTGGTAGGCCAGGCAAAGAAGGGCAAGACCTCTGGTCCTCCATTTGAATGGGGTGAAAAAGAAAGAACCCAGTAACCATCAAGCATATTGAGCCTACAGAGACTATACTGTAAGAACTTTTTGTATCCTTCTTGGAATGTTCAAATTGAAAATAGACCATTAGCCACAGGACTGGTTGTGGTGAAGACTTGGTGTAACTAATATTTAACAGCGGATGGACTAGCGCCGCAGAGACTGCACTTTTTCATTATTTGCTTTCCATCAGTTTTATTGTTTTTTGTGAATTTTTGATTTCTTTGTTTGTAAGACTCCGATATAATTATTGTCATAGTTGTTTTTATTATTGTTTAAAAATAAGGTGTCTCAGTCCCGGAGTACTGAAATTAACTAGGGGGCTGCTGGCCCAGGGCCGTGGGGCACCCAGTCCCGGGTTTTTAGTTTTCAGGGGAATGTCACAGGTGGCTGTGCCCGGTCCCATGACCCTAGTGGCAGTCAAAAGAAGTCTGGTTAAAAAAATAGTAAAAATAAATAAAATAAAAGTGTCTTGTGACGCCACCTATGATTCCCGGTAATATTACCAGCGCTGCTTGCAGACCTCCAGGTGATGGTAAAGCAGCTAGTTTGTCACGCTCCCCGTAGGTGAAGTGATGTCCCTGGGGCCTTGGGAAGGATCAAGATTTTACACACAGTGAGGCAGTTTACCACACAAGTCTTGATCCTGATTTCTTCAAAGCCACTGATGTGCGGCTCCCCATTTTCAGGCAAACAAAGTCCATAGTGAGAGCTGTAAATTTGATAACAATTACTGTCACACACACACACCGGGTCTTTCTTTCTGTCCCTTTACTGATGTTGTTGGCAAAGTTAAGTCCTGGGTACAATTCGGGTGGTCAGGTAGCAGTTAGGATTTCCACATTTGTGAGTTATGAGGCCTCCTTGTTACTGTATGTTTGTTTAAGTCCTGGGCTGTCAAAAACCTAGCCCTGACCTCTCCTTTACCCCTCCCTTGTATAGCAGGTGATGAGAACCGTTCTCCTGGGTACCACTAACTCCACTGTGGTCCCTGGATCTATTAATGGCGGTGCTACAAGTGTTCCTGCGCCAGGACACTGAAGTCCCCTTTGCACTCTGGTCTTTCCTGCTGGGCCTGACTGAACCCATGCAGACTCGGACTCTGGTATCTGGGTTGCTTCTTCTGGGGTGAACCGAATTGGTCCCTCCGCCCCTTTTCTGTATCGCCTAACCTCCGACCCTCACACAGGATCTCACACACTTCACTCGACTGACTCTGCCAACTGTCTGTTTTGACTCGCTCTGACTCGAACTAACTGGCTCTGACTGGAACTAACTGGCTTCCCGTCCACTCACCTCAGACACCTCACCCACTAAGCTCCACCCCCAGGCTGGTGTCAGGGACAGTGCTCACCTCTATACAAGTTCAACTGCACTAGACCCTAACCACGGTTTAGTGGAGTGTTGTGATGAGTATGTCTGTGTGTGTGTCATGTGAATTCTCCTATTGTGGAAATCCCTTCCTGCACCTACCAGGTGTTACTGTGGCTACTTAACCATAGGGTGCCACATTAGCAAACAATAGTCCTGGCATCACCTCTCCTGTCTCTTGAAGCTCTATCTGGACTTCCACTAAAGACATCTGACCCTGGACCGGAATAGTGAACATCATTTGAGAATGTGCTAAAGTCAAGGCTGTATTATGGGGTACCACCACCTTTCCTGGGGGTTGGATGCAGCAGGCAATCTCTGGATTTGACTAACCAGGATCAGATGTTGGAATGCTCTTCTAGTTGAGCATTGCTGAGTCGCACGTGTTAAGTCACTCCCTCGTCAGCTGCATGCCATAAACTGTCCCATTTCTTTCAGGATATTTATCCCCAAGGTCACAATACATTCACCCTTGATAGGGCCCTTGCACAATTGCCTTCTTTTCTACATTCCTTCCACAGACACGTACCTCCATCCATACCACTCTCAGTACTGCAATAGGCAATTGTTTGGTAGTCTTCAGACAAACGATTGGATCTTCCTTTGATTGGCCAACATTTGGGAAGTATTGGGGAAAATATTCTTTTGGCATGGTGGTCACAAGGTACCCGGTACCCATTAAGCAGCGAATCTTCCATCCGTCTAACTCAGCCCATGTTGTTGGCCTATCAGAAACAATGCCTTTGGAGCCTTTGTAACCTTCTCCAGGGGAACTGAGCCCTGGAGTGCACTCCGTAATCAAGGGGCACATTGTGGAGACATGGGGGTCATTGGGTGCTCTTGTCCACTGGCCCGGCTGCCTTTAGAAAGAATGCATGGATCAGGGCTCATCCCAACTGAACACTCAAACTCCTTACTTACCCATGGGCTGAAAACTACTCAGACAACACAGGGTGTGGGAATCACAATAACTAGACTTTATTGGATCTCCAACAGTCAAAGGTGTGGCACCCTGGACAAGCCAGGACGTCACAGGTACTGCAACAACACACCCTACACCCCGGTTAGGAACATCAAGGTCAGACACAAATCCTTGTTGCCTTCCTCCAGGGATTGATGTCCACACCAGGTGGGGCGGAGCCAGGTGGTTGGCTTCACTCACCGAGGAGTTCACAGTCCTGGAGGCGGGAACGAAGGGCAGTGAGATAGTGAGAAGGAGTAGAGAGAGAGAGTCAGGGAAAGTGGTAGTGGAGGAACTGACTGGTCGTGTCCGGGTACATGGCCCGGACACCTGACAGCATGGTTGGCAGACGGTGGTGACCGTCTGCAGGAGAGGCCGGTTGACGCACAACCGTGAGGACCGGGGACGGGCGGCAGCCCGCCGGTACCGAACCGGGGAGCGAAGAGAAGCCAGCACCATCCGGCAGGGCCTACGGACCCCGACCAGGCTAGGAGTCGCCGTAAAACCGGTCAAATCCGTCAGCGACGGGAACCTCCGGGGTTTCCCAGCAGTAAAGACCCGACTGAAGGCAACCGTCCAAACCGTGAGGGAGATAAAGCTACCGCCAGAGCTAGAGCTCTCAGGGCCAGAGCCTGCGGGCAAAGGAAGGGCTCCCTTAGCCAACATACCGCTGGGGAGCAGGCTATCAGTGGGAAGCCATTGGGGCCGAGAGCAGAACACCGGTGCAGGGAGAGACAGTTACCACCAACCTACCGGGAGTGACCGCCGCAGCCGTCTGTGGGACTCGTCCATCCGGCCGTTTGTTTTACCAGAGACTCCGTGTGCGTTACTGGCTGAGTAAGTACCACCATGCCGTCTGGCACTGCGCAGCCCCGCGACCCTGCACCCGGCCAGGCCCCGCAACCCACCTTCCGACCTCCAGCACCGGGCCCCGGGACCACCAAAAACCCCCTACCCATGGAGGGGAGAAAACATCTCAGCTGCTCCCTGTCAACGCTCCCGGGATCCCCGTACAGAGCAGCGGTGGTGTCCCAACCTCACCACAAACCGTGGGTGGCGTCACGGACAATACCCCTAAACCAAACCACCCCTTTCACTCATGGGCGAGGAGCGCCGCTCGAGTCCCCGGGATCCGGCCCACCGCTCGAGCTACCGAGCGAGCGAGCAGCAGCAGCAGCTGGACCCGAGCAGTGGGTGAGCGCAGCGCCCCCTCCCCGCCCGCGAGAACTTGGCATCACGAACAGGATCTTACCGCTCTGCCGTCTGGTAGAGGTGTGCCTTGTGTCCCGCCGGAGGTGTCCGGACGAAAATTTTCGGAAGCCGCCATATTGGGCGTGAAAAGTTCCCGCTCGAGCGTCTTCCCGAGCAGTGGAGGCGCGAAAGCCGAAGCTCCGCCCCTGAAGAGGAGATGCCGGAAAGACACCAAGGGGGGACGGAAACAAGATGTCGGCTCCCGAGTTTGATGCTAACCCCGCGCCGACCGATGGAGCGGCGGCGCCTGCAGGGGCAGAGGTTGGTGAGATGGCTGTAGCCCCTACTCCGGTCGCAGGAGCAGCGGGCCCCAAGAATGCGGCAGTAATTCCCCGCGCGGCGGCTGACAGCGGCCCGCCTGCCGCAGGGAGGATGTCTGCCCCGGCAATCCGCCCGACCGTGACAGGAGTGGTGGCCGGCGCGGAAGACCCAGGGGGCGCCAGCTCGGGACAGGAGACGACAGATGGAGGTAGCTCAGGGGAAGATATGGAGTCCCTGTCGGAAGATGAGACCCCGCTCATCATTCGCGCCTTCGGAGACACGTGGGTGGCGTGCTGCAGGTACTGCCGGCAACTGGGGCACTTTACAGGTCAGTGCCCTGCAAATGGCCGGCCTTGAAGTAAGAAAAGTTAGAGCATGGTAGCGGTTCTTGGTTACCTTGCTGTCGGTCCCCATTGGGACTCTGCTGACGTTCCAGACGGCCCTCAAGGCTAGGAGTCCGGTTGGAGGAGCAGTCGTACCCGCATCATCGGCAGCTGAAAATGGAGTCCTGTGGGACAGTGTCACCCCTGTGTGAGGGTGGCGTTGGGGGCTCGTGCTGTTCGATGGTGGACTGTGGGAAAGCTGCAGGAGGAAGCTGTACCGGAGCCAAGTGTTGTGGATGGCCCCTGGGACCCAGCTGACAGTCCCTGTCGGGACCCTACGGCAAGTCTCCGTTGGGACCCTACAGTTTTGTTGGTGGTAGCCCGTTGGTTACGAAGCCCCGTTGTCCCCATTGGGACCACCAGCACCGTGTGATACGTTGAATGTTTAATGTTGTTGAATGATAAGGAAAATGAAAGGAATCAACCGAAGAAGTTTATCAGATTGACACCGTGATTGAACCGGCCGTTGCCGGCAACTAGTCCCCTAGGGACTTTCTGCAACCGTTGCGTAAGGAACTTCTTACGGACAAGCCCGAGAACTTGCAGGGCAACCACAAACTTAGTGGAGTGTAAATATATCTGTTGGCTTGATACCGTAACCGCCTCCGGAGAGGCTGATTTGGGAGGATGGGCCTGGAGGAAATGGATGGCCCAGGCCCGCCACTACCGTAACCGGTGGCGATCCTCCGGGGGTTCAGGGGTCCCTCATGGACGTTGGTCCCCTGAAAGAGACCGTACCCGCTCGGGCAATTTAGTTCTGGACTGGGGCAAGGGGTGCTGCCCACTTCTTAGGGGCAGCATCAGGGCCAGGTTGTTTGGGCGGGGGGAGAGCGGAAGCCGTACCGTTTAATAAAAATTGACTACCGTTTGTAACGTTGAAAGTACCGTGCCTCCCGTAATGGGAAGTTACAAAAAAAAAAAATGCTTATGTTATGTTTTTATATGTTTTTCTATTTTTCTACAGTTAACAAAAATAAAACCGGTGATGGACGAGCAGCCCGCGGACGATCTGCGTTTAACCAAGGGGGAATGTGGCGCCCTGGACAAGCCAGGACGTCACAGGTACTGCAACAACACACCCTACACCCCGGTTAGGAACATCAAGGTCAGACACAATTCCTTGTTGCCTTCCTCCAGGGACTGATGTCCACACCAGGTGGGGCGGAGCCAGGCGGTTGGCTCCACCCACCGAGGAGTTCACAGTCCTGGAGGCGGGAAAGAAGGGCAGTGAGATAGTGAGAAGTAGTAGAGAGAGAGAGTCAGGGAAAGTGGTAGTGGAGGAACTGACTGGCCGAGTCCGGGTACGTGGCCCGGACACCTGACAGCAAGGTTGGCAGACGGTGGTGACCGTCTGCAGGAGAGGCCGATTGACGCACAACTGTGAGGACCGGGGATGGGTGGTGGCCCGCCGGTACCGAACCGAGGAGCGAAGAGAAGCCAGCACCATCCGGCAGGGCCTACGGTCCCCGACCAGGCTAGGAGTCGCCGTAAAACCGGTCAAATCCGTCAGCGACGGGAACCTCCGGGGTTTCCCAGCAGTAAAGACCCGACTGAAGGCAACCGTCC
Organism: Anomaloglossus baeobatrachus; assembly: GCF_048569485.1. Taxonomy (NCBI): domain Eukaryota; kingdom Metazoa; phylum Chordata; class Amphibia; order Anura; family Aromobatidae; genus Anomaloglossus; species Anomaloglossus baeobatrachus. The sequence continues at coordinate 608,481,073 of NC_134354.1, forward strand.
AAACCGTGAGGGAGATAAAGCTACCGCCAGAGTTAGAGCTCCCAGGGCCAGAGCCTGCGGGCAAAGGAAGGGCTCCCTTAGCCAACATACCACTGGGGAGCGGGCTATCAGTGGGAAGCCATTGGGGCCGAGAGCAGAACACCGGTGCAGGGAGAGACAGTTACCGCCAACCTACCGGGAGTGACCGCCGCAGCCGTCCGTGGGACTCGTCCATCCAGCCGTTTGTTTTACCAGAGACTCCGTGTGCGTTACTGGCTGAGTAAGTACCACCGTGCCGTCTGGCACTGCGCTGCCCCGCGACCCTGCACCCGGCCAGGCCCCACAACCCACTTTCCGACCTCCACCACCGGGCCCTGGGACTACCAAAAACCCCCTACCCACGGAGGGGAGAAAACATCTAAGCTGTTCCCTGTCAACGCTCCCGGGATCCCCGTACAGAGCAGCGGGGGTGTCCCAACCTCACCACAAACCGTGGGTGGCGTTACGGACAATTCCCCTAAACCAAACCACGCCTTTCACTCACGGGCGAGGAGCGCCGCTCGAGTCCCTGGGATCCGGCCCACCGCTCGAGCCACCGAGCGAGTGAGCAGCAGCAGCAGCCGGACCCGAGCAGTGGGTGAGCGCAGCGCCCCCTCCCCGCCCGCGACAAAAGGCATATAACACAAAACCATGCAAATCACACAATATAACAGGCAACAGAGTTTCACCCTTTCCGTTGGCTCATCAGGGATTAAAATATTCGGGCCTTCAGAGCTTCCAGGGCCACATACCGCAAACCAGCAACACCTTGCTTTTGGCAGGCACCCACCGGGAACAGGATAGTGACAAGTGTAGGAAGCTTCACAAGCACAGCAACGTCCGTAGCCAGGTAACTGAATCATCACAATCTGGGTTTCTTGCAGCCAAATCCTAGAATCTTCAGCAGTACTACTCTCAATATAATCCAGTTTCTGATCCCCATAACTGGTGCTGAAGTGCCTAGGTTGGGTAAAGAACTTCCAACCGGGACGGAAACCCTTAGATTGAAGCCACGTAGCAAAAGAACACCCTGGTGACTCAAGCAGTCCCTTTTGATATCTTCCGGGCACTCTTTCCAGGGTATTGTGGTCTTACCGGATTGATGGAATAAGGCTGTACTCTTATTGGGTGGCATTCCAATCAGCATAGTTGATTCTTCTGTATAATTCCCCTCTGAGTGAGGTAGACAGAGAGGCTGAGGGGATTTTACATTAAATTAGCTATACACAACCTCAGACAAGGAAGGCTCTAATGAGTCCCATGGAAAACAATGACTTTACAAACACGTTACCACACAAAAGGGACCCATGTCTAGCCAAATTAAGAACATTAACCCCTGACAGACATTGAACAGTGCTGTGTCTTCACATACGTTAGTTTAACGGCTGCCTTTGCTGTTATCTACCCTATCATGACCTCGTGGTTCTCTGAATATGACCATCTGTTGAGCCTCCCCGTTCAAATTCAGCAGGGCTATCTCTGCCTGTAAGGCAAGTGTCATAGGATGCATACGTAAAATGCTTTTAAGATGTTCTGCTCAGTTCCACCATGATAAATTGTGACCCGTAAATTTCAGTAAGTTGCTAAGCTTAGCCCACAGCTGAAGACTAACCCTGGTGCACTCAGTCACTGACTAATACGCCATTTCTGCTCTTGAATGTTGTATCCTGCTGACTACGCCAAGCGTAAACAGGGATGAAATGGCACAGAAAAGGATGACTCCATGGAATGTGAAGAACGGGGATTTATTAAACAAAAACAAAGCAATAGTGCCTAAAATATTTGACCAAGGCACAGCACTGTAGAAATACCATTATGTGAATGCCCAAAATATAGATAGAATGTAATTTAAACTTTATCTTTTAGGCTATGTGCGCATGCTGCATCTTTGTGGTGACCACAAAGATTCATGTTTTGGTTCCAAAAAACGCACCCTTGGCATGTATTTTGTGCAGCGTTTTAGTTCGTTTTTTACAACGTTTGTGCAGAGTGTGTTTTTTAAGTCAAATCTATTGACTAGAATTGCTCAAAAACGCTGGCAAAAACGCATAAAGAATTGAAATGCTACATCTTTGTGGTCACCACAAAGATGCAGGCAAAAAAAGCTGCAACGTGAGGACAGAAAAACTGAAATCTCATAGACTTTGCTGGGGAAGGAAATGCATGCAGTTTTGAGACCAAAACTGCACTCAAAAAATGTGCAAAAAAGCGGCAAAAAATGCAACATGCACACAAGGCCTTAGGCTATGTGCGCACGTGTGCGTAATTACATGCAGTTACGCTGCGCTTTGTAGCGCAGCGTAACTGCATGCATCCTATCTATGGAGATTGTGCAGGGGCCGTGCGCACGTGGCGTCTTAGAGCGCAGCGCTTCAGCTGCTGCCCGAAGAGCGCGTTCTAAGAAGTGAAATGTCACTTCTTCCGTGCGCTTTGCCGGCAGCCCCTGCTCTGTCTATGGGAGGAGCTGCACTCAGAGTGCATGGAATCGGCTTTTTTTTTTTCACTACGGACATTTTCTGCAGCGATTTGAAGCACACGTGTGCTCTTCAGATCGCTGCAGAAATTTCTGCAGTGACTGTACGCAACGTGCGCACATAGCCTTATACTGTTACTAAATAACAAGTATCATTAATGTTATCTCTGTCTTAATCTCACTGTCAGGGACGTGTCAGGGAAACCCCTAGCTAGCAGCACAAACAGCAGCCAGGGTTATGACACTCCTCCTTATGCCCCAAGTCTAATGCTAGTGGATGAAACACAACAAACTGCAGCACCTACAGTCAAATGGCCGCCTGTGTAGCACACAACCTGGCGGTATGGGACACCAGTCCAATATCAAGGGATGACTTGATTCCACATACTATATAAAAAAGCAGATGACAGCGTCCTCGAGTGAAAATTCTTTCCTTTTTAATCCATCATAGTGCAGAAAAATATGCAACGTTTCGACACAGAGTGTCTTTGTCAAGCATGATATTAAACATCAGCTGCCATATATTTATATAAGTGTCAATTATATGTGAACCAATTAAAATTGATCCCATACCCCCATATGCATAATTATCAATTTCATACATAAACAATGTCAGTACAGGACAATCTAACGTTACTAAGCATCATCAGCTATTCAAAACATCACAATATAATAGAAATACACTCACAGTATACACAGATGTCACACAAACGCCGCACATTTATGTAGATCGCGGCACCATTGCTGGAAAGCGTCGTTGTCATGGAGATCCAGTATCCAGAGTCCTTTGCAAATAAGACACATGGTTTCCAAGAGCCAATCGGCTCTGTGTTTCTAGAATTATTGGATCTTGACTGATGTGCACCTAGTCGACTCCTGGATATGGAGGGTGTGAATATTCTGGTAATGAGTGAGCCAGATTCCGTCATGTGTTTTGCGTACACGGATGCAGATGTGGCAAGGATTTTGGGAGATGAGGAGAGTCACAATGCTTTTCTTAGCAAGCCTACAGTGGATATGCTGAAGTATAAATGGGAGAATCATCAGAGGAAATTGATATCTTTTGAACTGCATGTTAATACTCTGATTGAATATCATCGTGCCCATAGAATCCTACGGGGCTTGAGACCACATCTTCGACCCACTCTCCTGCCCAATAATGCTCAATTCTGCTCAAAATTTGTGTCAATTACAAACAAGTATGCATTCGATATTATGCTATTTAATATTGAATTTCTTAAGATCGAAATGGAAGGACTAAAAAAGAATATATCAGATGTGGAGACACAGATATTGGAACAGGTCACTGTACAGGTGTGGACGTCGGTTAAGACCACATTATGGATAAAGTTGCTAAACATCGACTGGAGTTGGAACATACTAAAAAATCTAAATGGTTTGGAGATATTGAGGACTATGAGAAGGGTCGTGTTTTCAGTTGGCAATTTGATGCACTGCCCTCACAACAGCAAAGGAGATGGAGGTATAACAATAACAGACGACAGAAACGGTCTTTTGATCGCCCACGGTCTAAGTTTGGGTTCACAACAGGGGAGTCTGACACTGGATGATTCCAGTGTGGTGGCTTCTGGCCCCCCCTCTACATCTGCATCTTTTTTAGGAAAGAACCGGGATGCAAGAAGAGACACAGGAGAGGACATAGAGGTGGTCGGAAACACAGGAGGTGGAGGTATATACACTACCAATCGATCCATGACGAAGAGGACACAGAGGAAGGGGTTCAAATAGAATCTGTAGAACCTATGCCCCAGTTGGTGGTAAATATCTCTTCTACAATTTTGACTACATCACCGAATGCTTTATTAGCTAAGGGACTATCCTTTTGCCCAACTAGCAATGTTGTCTGGTTTAATATTGATAATGATCTTTTTCTTCTGTAAATTAAATTAGCAGTTCTCTTTGTGGATACAGGCCCCAAAGAGGCTTTGGATATTTCCTCGGATGTCCTTACATTGAATAATACTGGTCTGTATACTAAGAGTAATTATTTACCACAAATTGTGGATCCTGTTGTTGAGACCTTTATTAAACTGGTCCAGGGTGATGTGAAAAAATTGCGCAAACATTGTCCCAGACAACATTCGTTCAATATATCGAAAGAGGAAAGGAATGACTTGAAGATCTTGAGGGAAAATCCAGCTATAGCGATCAAACCAGCCGACAAGGGTGGGGCGATTGTTATAATGGATACTGTGAAATATCTGGAGGAAATTAAGACCCAACTATCAGATACTCAGGTTTATGAAAAACTATCTATTAACTCTACATAAAGATTTCTGAAAGAATTACAGCTTCTTGTCAATGAGTCCTTGTGTGATGGAATAGTTGACAAAAAGCTGTCTGAGTACCTTATTGTTGACTATCTGGTGGTCCCGATACTGTATACATTACCTAAAATACATAAGGATCTGTATAATCCCCCAGGACGACCCATTGTGTTGGGTTGGGGGTCACTATCAAATAGAGCGGCTATTTTTTTGGGATCGGATATTACGTAAGTTTGCTGTAATTGTCCTATCTTACATCTGGGACACCAGTGACTTCCTGAGAAAATTGGAGGGGCTACGGGTGGATGAATCTACTATTCTAGCATCATTTGATGTGGTTTCTTTGTATATGGCGATCAATCATGATAGGGGGTTGGATGTTGTCAATGTGATGCTCACTGACTCCAACATGGCCCCAAGGAGTGCACGTTTTGTCCTGGCACTGCTGGAGTTCATCCTGAGGAGGAATTTTTTCCTCTTCGGTGATGAATATTTTCTGCAGCGCAAGGGGACAGCCATGGGGTCCAATGTGGCCCCCACATATGCAAACATCTACATCGCTGTCTTCAAGGACAAATACCAAATACGTGTACTCCTCACCTTTTTGGGACCGTGTCGGGGGATGGTGGCATTACATTGACAACATCTTCCTCCTCTGGCGGGAGACTAGTGAGGACCTTTTGAGCTTTAAGGATTATCTGACTGGGATCTTTCAGGAATTGAAGTTTACCTTGACATTGTCAAGAGAAAATATTCAATTTCTTGACACTTTGGTTTATAAAACAGGTTCGGTCCTCCAGACAGATATTTTCACGAAGGAAACGGATAGGAATAGTATCCTACAGTTTAACAGTTGCCACCCAAGAAAAATGATTAATTCTCTACCTTGGAGCCAATTTCTCAGGGTTCATGAGAGTAGTCTCTTCGGAGGAGGTTGTTGATATATGGTTGAAAGAGATGTGTAATAAATTTCTGAAACGTGGCTACCCGCAACAGACTCTGAAGGTGTATAGATCCAAGGAGTTTGTATGTTCTCCCCATGTTTGCGTGGGTTTCCTCCGGGTACTCCGGTTTCCTCCCACACTCCAAAGACATACAGATAGGGACTCTAGATTGTGAGCCCCAATGGGGACAGTATTGCCAATGTATGTAAAGCGCTGAGGAATTAATAGCGCTATATAAATGAATAAAATTATTATCCAGGGCTCTGGACATACAACGTAAAAGATTGTTGGATAATGGAAATACCCGTGAGAATAGCAATAGGATTCCATTTGTTTCTTCTTATAATTTTCTCAGTGGGTGGCTAGCGGGTATTGTGAGGAGACATTGGCCATTATTAACCAAGGGACACCCAGGAATTGAAGGATTTCAATCACCTCCTTTGTGGTCATATAAACGTGGGACTAATTTGAAGGATACATTGGTGAGATCGGATGTAGGTTCTCTGATAAAGGATACACAATCTACGTTAAGCAACCCAAGAATGGGAAATTTCCCTTGCTTGGGGTGCGCTTGTTGTAATAACATGTTAAAGGGCTCCACGTTCTCTCACCCACAGACTGGCAAGGTTTACCGCATCGATGGGAGATACACATGCACCAGCTCTTTTGTGGTGTATGTGATCTCCTGTCCTTGTGGTTTGCTGTACGTGGGTGAGACAACAATGGAGGTCCAAGCGAGGATTAGGAAACACAAAAGTACAATCAGGACAGGGTTGGTTGAGTTACCGATACCTAGACATTTTAAAGAGAAAGGACATTTCGTGAACCAATTGCGTTTTCGTGTTATTGATAGTGTCCCTGTTTTGAGGAGGGGGGGTGATCGGATTAAATTACTCAAGAAGAAAGCATTGAGATGGTTCTTTGAGATAGATAGCTTGTCCCCTATGGGTTTAAATATTGAATATGAGCAGGGCCTTTTTCTCCCAAGCTAGGCTCCTTGTTGCTTCCGTGTACTTGTGTCTTGGTGCTGTATTTTGTGTACAGATTTTTATAAGTTTTTAATTTTTGGTCCTTTCCCCCCAGAGCTGTACGGACGTGGTGACAGAGGATGGTGACATGGTATGTATACTCTATCTCCCTCCTCTTTTCCCTTGTTCCACAATAATTTTCACTTATTTGGATTATTAGATGACGTATATATATGCTGTATGGACATGGTGACAGAGGATGGTGACATGGTATGTATGCTATATGTCTCCCTCCTCTTTCCCCTTGTTCTACAATAGTTTTTACTTATTTGGATTATTGGATGACGCGTATATGTTCTCCATAATAATTGACACATTGCAGGTGATTTGATGTAGTATGAGAATACGGCGTGCTAGCATATGTCCTCTACTTTCTTCATTTTTGTTAATATCTTGTAGTTCTGCAAATTATGACTTGGTAAGGAAATATGCTATAAATTATTTGATGACATAATTAGACATGATTTTTGTGTGTTAATGGAGGTTTTTTTGAAGTTGCGTTTATTCCTCTTTAATGGGATTGAAGTGAGACCACCATTATATGGATAAGTTGTTCAGGGGCCTCTATGTGTATAAAAAATATGATAAAAGGTTTTCTTATTATAAAGGAGGTTTTTTATTTGTAAAGTTTTTATTGTCATGTGATTACAATATAGATTATAAAGACATGTAATATTGATATCTGAATATGTCATTTGCGTTTGCATAATTGTCATGACATTGTCTGGGGAACATGCGCAGTCCTAACAGTAACGTTGTCTCCGATAAATAATGTTAATGGGAGGTCTGGATGGCCCTTGAGAGTTACTGCGCCTGCGCACGGGTACTGCCTGGATTGCTCTGAAAACAACTACAATGCCTGAACGATGTTATCTGAGGAAGTCTCAAGTGAAAAGGTTTTGGTACCGTATTAGCCAGTTGAAAAATTATTCAATGTTCTCAGTGAGAGGAACAAAATTATAATTTTGTGATACCTTTTAATGGCTAACTAAAATAAAATAAAGTGATGTTACAAAGCAAGCTTTCGAGACATCTCAGGTCCCTTCATCAGGCATGGTATGACAAAATATCTGAAGAAACACAAATATATGGACAAACAGAGCAGAGGGATGGCATAATAAAAGACATTTAAATAAACAAACACTGAGCTTAGAAAGTGAATCCTTAGGCTATACTTACAATGCACAGGAACTGCTATGGGATCAAAATGGCACCATAGTATGCCAACCTTTTCATGGCTAAACTGGAAAATGACTTTTTAGCATCCTGCAACCTCAAACCATTGGTCTATTTCCATTTCATCAATGACATCTTAATAATCTGGACTGAATCTGAACAAGAGCTTCTAACATTTAATGAAAAATTCAATGCATTTCATCCTACCATAAACTTGACATTTCACCACTCAAAAACAGAAATCAACTTCCTGGATACAACCATAAAAGTTCAAAATGGTTCAATCCAGACATCGGTGTATTGGAAACCTATTGACCGTCCCACATACCTCAGATGGGACAGCTTTCACCCAAAACACATCAAAAAGTCCATTGTCTACAGCAAGGCCCTCATATATAATCATATCTGTTCCAGCCCTGCAGACAGGGATGAACACTTAACCCATCTTAAAAAGACATTTCTAAACCAAGGCTACAACCCCACCTCCATAAATGACCAGATCATTAGAGCAACAAGGACCCCTAGAAGTGAACTGCTTCAATACAAACAAAAAGAGGAAAATACTCGAGTACCTCTGGTGGTGACATACAACCCACAGCTTGAGGTACTGAGAAGAACGGCCAAGAAACTTCACCACATTCTACACAAGGATAACCGGTTAAAAACAATATTCAAAGATCCACCATTGCTGTGCTACAGGCAACCTCCTATTTTAAGGAGCATCTTGATCCGAAGTTCTATGCCCTCAGACACACCAAGAGTAACTTATCCTTGCAATGTAAAGAGCTGCAAAACCTGCACTCATGTATAGACCAAAGACCGGATACACATCCCTAACACACAGAAGGACTATAAAATTCCTGGGACATTCACATGTTCCTTTTCCAAAGTGGTGTACTTAATCCTGTGCACTATATGTCCTATTGGGGGTCTCTATGTTGGAGAAACAGGACAGAGACTGAGAGCAAGGATGAGATCTCACCGCCACACAATTACAGACAAAAAATCCATTTACCTGTGGCCAAACATTTCTGTGCTTCAGGACACAACATAAACCATATGAAAGTTGTCATATTAAAAGGCAACTTCAGATCACAGAGCCATCGCAGGGTCTGGGAATACAAATTCATTAAAATGTTTAACTCGGTGGACACAGGACTCAACCGGTCAGGAGGATTTATGGCCCATTACAAAATCAGAGGAGTCTATTTCAGAGACTCACCAGACCTCTGATCCTACATGGATATTGGGACAATAAAACTCACACCACTAATCAAAGCTAATTAAGGATTCACTTTCTAAGCTCAGTGTTTGTTTATTTAAATGTCTTTTATTATGCCATCCCTCTGCTCTGTTTGTGCATATATTTGTGTTTCTTCAGATATTTTGTCATACCATGCCTGATGAAGATACCTGAGATGTCTCGAAAGCTTGCTTTGTAACATCACTTTATTTTATTTTAGTTAGCCATTAAAAGGTATCACAAGATTATAACTGAGGAAGTCTGTGATGTCATCTACACTGAAAAAAGAAAGTAGCGCATATGACAAGTACCCGATGGTCTGAGATAAGATTTAGGAGAGTTTGAATTTGCTCACCTGGTGAGGTTGTGCGCCCTCGCACAACCTCGGTGTTGGTTGAATAGATCCTCTGGGTGGACGGGGATTTGGATCCTTGGTAACGATGCTGTTAGGTTGTAGTCTTTAGTGGAGATATCCGGATTCAGGACCGCTGGTTCCTCCTGGTATCCCCGGCACTCTGGGTCTTGGAGTACTGCAACGATCCTCCGCTCTCCAGCTGAAAGTTCCGCTTTGGAGTGGAGATGCCTGTGTCTTTCTGCAGCTCTGACCGATTCCCTCAAAGGGAGTGAGCTTATGGTAGAAAGGTGGATTATCGGTCTAGCGAGCGCTGAATATGCACTGGTTCCGTTGAAGGTTAAATTATTTTATTGTTAAAATATTTTTTATATATAATGCTCCTGTTAGTTAGATACAATACAACGCGTTTCAGCAATACATCAATGCTTTCCTCAGGTATAACAGGAGTGATTACCATGCAATGAATTTATAGGGGTCCCACAGGTGATATTTCTGTGGGTGTGCCGTTAATTAAATCTTTTGTTTCCTTTAGTATTATAGTGATATAAAATTTAGTTGATTTATATAAAAAAATAATTGTTATAAATCCCTTTAGGGGTATTAGATATATAATGTTGATAAAATATATAGTGTATGATAAAATTTATTGTATATAAAGATTAATAAAAATTAATAAAAGACAGTATTTTAAAAAAAAAAATTTCTTTTTCAGAGTTTTTCTATCATGGTTATATTAAGATTGTGTTCTCCATGTCTCTGCTATATATACATATATTATAAAATCATTGTAATTATAAAAGGGATTCATTTGAAGATTTTTTCTTTTTTTCTCTTAAAGGGATTTTTTTACTTAAAGAATCAGACTTTTCATGATCTTATTTGGCTACATTATCCAATGTTAAGTTGTGTCCTTCTGGGGCCAGAGTGCCCAGTTTAAAGATCCCAATAGCTTTCTCTCCTAATTAGTTTCATTAATGCTTGCGGGTCTTTACTATCAATGGAGTCTATAATTGTAAGAGTCATTTTTTTGTAATCTCTATTATGCTGGATATTATAATGTTTTGAGATACTATGCTTCATATAGCCAATTTTAATATTATGGCGATGTTTGTTAAGTCTGGAATGCATTTCTTGTATTGTTCGACCCACATATTGGATGCCGCATGGGCATTCTAACAGATAGATTACATATGCAGATTTGCAATTCAAAGTGTATTTTATTGAGAAGGTTTCCCCAGTGGTTTTGGATGTAAAGATTTTGGTTCCTTTTTTCATAGCTTGGCAGCAGAGGCATTTAGATGTTTTACAGGGGTAGCATCCCCAGAGGTTCGGGTTATCAATTTTAGTTATTTTTGGTTTTATAGATGTGTTGCTGGGTGCAACCATATTTCCTATACTCTTGTTTTTCCTGTAGATGATTGATGGTTTATAAGGTATATAGTCTGTCAGAATAGGGTCATTTTTTAGTATGAACCAATATTTGTTCAATAATTTTTCTATGTGGGTTCTTGGTTGGCAATAAGTGGTGATTAAACTCCATTTTGAATAATTGTTTTTTCTTTCTTTTTCCATTATGTTCTCTTGTTTAGGTTGTAAGCATTTTTCTTGGGTGAGAGAATTAGTTTTTTTAAAAGCATCTTGGATGAGTTTTTTTGGGTAGCCTTTTTCTATAAACCGCTGTTTTAGAGTTTTAGATTCATTTTTATAGTCCTCATCAGCCGTACAGTTTTTTCTGATTCTCCTGTATTGTCCATATGGGATGTTACGAATCCACCTTGGTAGGTGTCCACTGTCAAATTTCAGGTAGCTATTGACATCTACAGTCTTAAAATGTGTTGATGTTGTAATGTTACCATTTTCATTACGGGTGATCTGTAGATCCAGATATTGGATGGTTTTATCTGAATGGCTGGATGTGAATGATAGACCCCAATTATTTTTGTTTAGTTCTTTTATAAATTATTTTGCTTTTGTTAATGGACCCCTCCATATTATGAAGAGGTCATCGATAAAGCGACGGTATAGAACTATGTGATCTATGTATTTTGACTGTGCGATGGAGACGGACTCAAACGCACCCATGAATAGGTTTGCATAACTCGGTGCGAATCGCGTCCCCATCGCACAGCCCTTAATTTGTCTATAGTAGGATCCCTCAAATGTAAATACATTATTCTCCAGTATAAATTCTATTGCCGTTAATATAAACTGTCTTTGAATTGGGGGGATTTCTATATCTTTTTTCAGAATTTCATCAATAGCTTGTAGTCCCTTAGCGTGTGCTATGTTATTGTATAAAGCGCACACGTCCAGTGTGATTAAAATGCTGTCCTTTAGGGGGGGTAGGTTTAATAGTTCTTTTATTAGTTGGGTTGAGTCTTTAAGATATGAGTCCAGTTGGACTACATATTCTTGTAAGAATAGATCTACATAATGAGAAAGGTTACTGGTGATGGAGTTTACCCCTGAAATTATCGGGCGTCCTGGTGGGTTTATTGGGTCTTTGTGTATTTTGGGTAGATAGTAAAAATATGGCATCATGAAATTTGTGATATTTAAAAATTTCTCTTCTTTTTTATTTAGTATTCCTATCTCTGTAGCTTCCTTTATGATTATGTTATAATTGGTAAAAATTTGGGTCGAGGGATCTTGTTTTATTGGTTCATAGTACTCTCTATCGTTAAGCATTTTATTACCTTTGTTAATATACCACGATCTGTTCATTATCACTGTCCCTCCCCCTTTGTCAGCCCTTTTAATAATTATATTGTCATTTTCTCTTAACGTGACAATTGCTTTTAATTCTCCTGGTGTGAGATTCTTTTTTATTCTTGGATTAATATACGATCTGATTTCTTTTAGTATTATTTGTTGAAAAGTTTCCACATGATAACCCTTGTGGTGGATTGGATAGAATTTACTTGTGTTATTTCTCGGGTTCACATGTTTGGTAGTTATCTGTGTATCTTCAGTATTATCCTGATATTTTAGTATGTTGTATACTTCCTTGTTCTGTCCTTTTCCTTTTTCTTCTATTATGAAATGTCTTTGTATTGTGATTTTTTTGAAAAAATTGTTCAAATCTAGATATAACGAAAAAGTATCTAGTCCTGAGTTGGGGCTATAAGACAGCCCGTGATTCAGAAGTGATTTTTCGTCCTCCGTTAGTGCATGATCAGATATATTAAATATCCCTGTTTTTTCTGCTGTTTTATTTTTGTTTTCCTCTATTTTTTCTATTTTGTTTGGTTCTACATGTTTTTGTTGTTCTAATGTTGTACCATCTTTATTTTTTTCGGTATGATTTCTTGTTTGTTCATTAAATCTTCCTCTATGTTGTCCAGTTCCTCCTCTACATCCTCTCCTTCTCTTTTTCTTTTGGATTGTCGTCCTGGGATCACCCGAAAATAATGAGTAATTTTCATGTTGTTTATTTCATTGGTTTCGACAGGACTTTTTTCTATTGGATTATTTATCTCTTTATCTGATTTTGAGGAGTGTATGGTTCCGTTTATTTGTATAGGACTTTTTATAGTAGAGGAAGACTCTTCGTGTACTGTTATTATTGAAAGGTCGAGGAATCGTGTGATATCCTCATTATCTATATTTCTTTTTTGTATTTCACTAGTTTTTATTGATATATTTTTATTGTTTGGACTGGTCAAAATAGGGCTGATCGTATTGGTATTCGTCCTATCAATGGGGACTAATGTTTTATTGGGAGTTATATTCTTTAAATGGCTATTTATTTCTGTTGTGGATGTTGTTATTAGAGGAGTATTACTGGAAACTGGCTCATGAATTTTCATTTGGTTGATCCCTTTGTTGGGGGTGGGTTCGACTTCCATAGATATTATACTTAGATCAAGAAATGAAGTTCCATTGTCATTCTGGGTGGTATATCTCTTAATTATTGTATTATTATTTTTAAGTTTGGATTTATGTTGTTCATAGTAGTTCCTTTGTTTTTCTGACAATAAATGATTAGATTCCTGGTTACTTTTTTTATATTTATTTTTATTTTTATTTTTATTAGTAATTTCGGATTTCATTATTGATTGTTCTTTTGGGTTTATTATTTTATTGTTGTTTTTATTTTTATTTTTATTTGTATTCATATTTTGTTGTGAGGTAAATTTAATCGTGTTATCCTTGTTGGCCAGACTGTGATGGTTGATTTCAGTGTCTATATTATCATCATCATTATTATCACTAACATGAGTTGTTTTATATTTTTCTTTTAGATAATTTATTCCTTTTTTCTTTAGTAGTTCTTCTTCGTATTTATCTAGAGTTATTTTTAATATAAGGTCTATTTCTTTATAATCATATGTGTGTGAATAGAGATTGAGGGTTAGTTTTAGTCTATTTAGTTCAGTCATAGCTTTTTCGGCTGTACAGGTATTTTTCCTTATAATTAATTTAATCAATCCTTGGGAGCATATTTGGGAGTATTCCTCCCATTTATTAGTGAATTCGATGTCATTGTCACCCAAGAAAAATGCTTACAACCTAAACAAGAGAACATAATGGAAAAAGAAAGAAAAAACAATTATTCAAAATGGAGTTTAATCACCACTTATTGCCAACCAAGAACCCACATAGAAAAATTATTGAACAAATATTGGTTCATACTAAAAAATGACCCTATTCTGACAGACTATATACCTTATAAACCATCAATCATCTACAGGAAAAACAAGAGTATAGGAAATATGGTTGCACCCAGCAACACATCTATAAAACCAAAAATAACTAAAATTGATAACCCGAACCTCTGGGGATGCTACCCCTGTAAAACATCTAAATGCCTATGCTGCCAAGCTATGAAAAAAGGAACCAAAATCTTTACATCCAAAACCACTGGGGAAACCTTCTCAATAAAATACACTTTGAATTGCAAATCTGCATATGTAATCTATCTGTTAGAATGCCCATGCGGCATCCAATATGTGAGTCGAACAATACAAGAAATGCATTCCAGACTTAACAAACATCGCCATAATATTAAAATTGGCTATATGAAGCATAGTATCTCAAAACATTATAATATCCAGCATAATAGAGATTACAAAAAAATGACTCTTACAATTATAGACTCCATTGATAGTAAAGACCCGCAAGCATTAATGAAACTAATTAGGAGAGAAAGCTATTGGATCTTTAAACTGGGCACTCTGGCCCCAGAAGGACACAACTTAACATTGGATAATGTAGCCAAATAAGATCATGAAAAGTCTGATTCTTTAAGTAAAAAAATCCCTTTAAGAGAAAAAAAGAAAAAATCTTCAAATGAATCCCTTTTATAATTACAATGATTTTATAATATATGTATATATAGCAGAGACATGGAGAACACAATCTTAATATAACCATGATAGAAAAACTCTGAAAAAGAAAAAAATTTTTTTAAAATACTGTCTTTTATTAATTTTTATTAATCTTTATATACAATAAATTTTATCATACACTATATATTTTATCAACATTATATATCTAATACCCCTAAAGGGATTTATAACAATTATTTTTTTATATAAATCAACTAAATTTTATATCACTATAATACTAAAGGAAACAAAAGATTTAATTAACGGCACACCCACAGAAATATCACCTGTGGGACCCCTATAAATTCATTGCATGGTAATCACTCCTGTTATACCTGAGGAAAGCATTGATGTATTGCTGAAACGCGTTGTATTGTATCTAACTAACAGGAGCATTATATATAAAAAATATTTTAACAATAAAATAATTTAACCTTCAACGGAACCAGTGCATATTCAGCGCTCGCTAGACCGATAATCCACCTTTCTACCATGTGATGTCATCTAGACCTAAATGGGAGTGTGATAACCCGATTGGCTCTTGGAAACCATGTGTCTTATTTGCAAAGGACTCTGGATACTGGATCTCCATGACAACAACGCTTTCCAGCAATGGTGCCGCGAACTACATACATGGGCGGCGTTTGTATGACATCTGTGTATACTGTGAATGTATTTCTATTATATTGTCATGTTTTGAATAGCTGATGATGCTTAGTAAAGTTAGATTGTCCTGTACTGACATTGTTTATGTATGAAATTGATAATTATGCATATGGGGGTGTGGGATCGATTTTAATTGATTCACATATAATTGACACTTATATAAATATATGGCAGCTGATCTTTAATACCATGCTTGACAAAGACACTGTGTCAAAATGTTGCATATTTTTGTGCACTATGATGGATTAAAAAGGAAAGAATTTTCACTCAAGAGGACGCTGTCATCTGCTTTTTTATACAATACTAGTGGATAACTTTCCTCACTTAGTACTGTACGCCTGTACAGGAAGTAACAGCCCAACTCACTTTTTCTTCTCGATACGGTATCACAGGAAGGGAGTCAGTCTTCTCATGGAATTGATAGTCTGCGACCTGGCCCCTGCTGTGAAGTTGCTGATCGCTACAAATCGTTCAGGACCATTCTTTGGTCCTTTGTTTCCCGCTGTGCAGCAAAGTCTCAGTGTGTAAAAGGGACTTAAAACACTGGAAACGAGTGATGTGTCACAATATCTGTCAATCACTATTCTCTGTCAGTCGGTCTCTCCCTCTCGGTCTCTATTCTCTCTCTGTCGGTCCGTCACTATCTCTGTCCCTTTCTCACAGTCTGTCGGTCAATTTCCCCTCCTCTCTCATACTCACCGATCTCCGGTGCGGCGCTGCACGGCATTCACACTGCTGCGGCGACTTTTCCTCTTTTGAAAAAGCCGGCCGCTCATTAAACAATTTCGTATTCCCTACTTTCCCCGCCCACAGGCGCCTATGACTGGTTGCAGTGAGGCACACCCCCACGCTGAGTGACAGGTGTCTCACTGCACCCAATCACAGCAGCCGGTGGGCGGGTCTATACTGTGCAGTGAAATAAATAATTAAATAATTTAAAAAAACGGCGTGCGGTCCCCCCCATTGTAATACCAGCCAGATAAAGCCATACGGCTGAAGGCTGGTATTCTCAGGATGGGGAGCTCCACGTTATGGGGAGCCCCCCCAGCCTAACAATATCAGTCAGCAGCCGCCCAGAATTGCCGCATACATTATATGCGACAGTTCTGGGACTGTACCCGGCTCTTCCCGATTTGCCCTGGTGCGTTGGCAAATCGGGGTAATAAGGAGTTATGGGCAGCCCATAGCTGCCAATAAGTCCTAGATTAATCATGGCAGGCGTCTCCCCGAGAAATCTTCCATGATTAATCTGTAAATAACAGTAAATAAACACACACAACTGAAAAAATCATTTATTAGAAATAAAAAACACAAACACATTCCCTCATCACCAATTTAATCAGCCCCAAAAAGCCCTCCTTGTCCGGCGTAATCCACGGACCTCCAGCGTCGCATCCAGCTCTGCTGCATGGAGGTGACAGGAGCAGCAGAAGACACCGCCGCTCCTGTCACCTCCACGCAGCTAATGAAGGCAATAGCGCGATCAGCTGAGCTGTCACTGAGGTTACCTGGATCCAGCGGTGGATGCAGCGGTGGCCGCGGGTAACCTCAGTGACAGCTCAGCTGATCGCACTACTCACCTCAGTTGCTGCGTGGAGCTGACCGGAGCGGCGGTGAGTAGCGCAATCAGCTGAGCTGTCACTGAGGTTACCCGCGGCCACCGCTGCATCCATCGCTGGATCCACCGCTGGATCCAGTGACAGCGGGTAACCTCAGTGACAGCTCAGCCGATCGCGCGGCTGTCTTCATTAGCTGCGTGGAGATGACAGGAGCGGCGGTGTCTTCTGTAGCTCCTCTCACCTGCATGCAGCTGAGCTGGAAGCGACGCTGGAGGTCCGTGGATTACGCCAGACATGGAGGGCTTTTTGGGGCTGATTAAATTGGTGATGAGGGAATGTGTTTGTGTTTTTTATTTCTAATAAAGGATTTTTTTGGGTGTGTGTTTATTTACTGTAATTTACAGATTAATCATGGAAGGTTTCTCGGGGAGACGCCTGACATGATTAATCTAGGACTTATTGTCAGCTATGGGCTGCCAATAATTCCTTATTACCCCGATTTGCCAACGCACCAGGGCAAATCGGGAAGAGCCGGGTACAGTCCCAGAACTGTCGCATATAATGTATGTGGCAATTCTGGGCGGCTGCTGACTGATATTGTTAGGCTGGGGGGCTCCCCATAAATAGACCCCATAGACTAAGTCCTACATTAGTGACGGTAATCGTCTATGAGACCCCGCCACATAGCTAATCTGTAAGTGAACATAAATAAACACAAACCCCCCAAAAATCCTTTATTTGGAATAAAATACAAAAAGCACCCTCTTTTACTACTTTATTAACCCCCAAACACCCCTGCAGGTCCAAAGTAATCCACACGAGGTCCCACGGCGATTCAGCTCTGCTACATCCCTGTCCTGTCAAAGTAAGTGTCATAGAGCATGACTGCCAGCTGTGAGTGCAGACAGCAGCACGATCAAAATTAACTCAGATGAACCCCTGATGTCACAGCTGCAGGCCCCGCAGTATGGCGTGTGTCACGGCAGTGACATCAAGGGTTCACCACTGTGAGATTCAGGCTGTGACTGAAGTGAGCCGTGCTATCAGTGGTGATGTGACTCAGGTGAGTCCTCCACTTGCGGCTCACTTCAGTCGCAGCCTGATTTGCGGTCACAGGTGGAGGAGTCCAGCTGTGACCGCAAATCACCCAAGGGATGTAACTGCTGATCGTGCGGCTCACTTCAGTCACTTGAGTGATTTACGATAATGGGTGGAAGGCTCCAGCTGTGGCCGCGGCTAACCTGCGGGATATCACTGCTGACTGCGCAACTCACTTTAGTTGCTGCGTGGAGCTCACAGCAGGCAATTATGTTCTAAGGCGCTCGCTGTGAGCGTCAGATATAGCAGTGCTGGAAGCGCCGTGGGACCTCGTGTGGATTATGTCGGAGCTGCAGGGCTGTTTTAATAAAGTGATGAAAGAGGGGTTTTTTTGTCTTTAATTTCAAATAAAGGATTTTTTAGGTGTTTGTGTTTATTGACTTTCAATTACAGATTAGTAATGAGGGGATGTCTCATAGAAGCCTGCCATGACTAATCTAGGACTTAGTGGCAGCTATGGGCTGCCGTTAACTCATTATTACCCTGATTGCTGCTGCACCAGGGCAATTGGGAAGAGCTGGGTAAAGTGGCGGGACTGTCGCATGTAATAAATTCAGCAATTCTGGGCGGCTGCTGACTGATATATTTATGGTGGGGAGAGCCTAATAACCATAGGCCTCCCCAGTCTGAGAATACCTGCCCCCAGCTGTGGGGCTTTATCTTAGCTAGGTATCATAATTGGGGTAACCGCACATCATGTTTTTTTAATTATTTATTCATTTTACTGTACTATATGTAACCGCCCACCATGATTGGTTGCAGTCACTCAGCGTAGGGGCGGGTCTGACTGCAACCAATCACAGACGCCGGTGGTCAGAAGAAACAGTGAATATGAGCCTAGTGAGTGGCTTCGACAGAAGAAGGAGAGGCCGCAGGAGCAGTATGACAGCCACGTCATGACAGTGATCGGTGAGTATGAATCACTGGGAGAGAGAGATAGAGAGAGAGAGAATGAATTCCTCCAGGAACAATGGGGTTGACCTGCATTTTTTTGTGACAAAAACGCAAGTAAAACACATACAAAACGCCCAAATTTGGCAGCATGCATTTCTTCTTGCGTTTTTCATTCCCTCATTGATTTCAATGGGTGACAAAACATGACAAAAAGGCAAAAGAATGAACATGCTGCTCTTTTTTGTCAAAAGGTTTTGACAAATAAACTACAGACAAAAAAACTGCAAAGTGTATACAGCAAATTTGAATTCTCATAGACTTTGCTGGGAAGCAAAAAGTCAGAACTTGCTGACAAAAACTCTGCACCAAAAAACGCGGCGAAAATGCAACAAAAACTGCAGTGTGCTCGTATAGCCTAATGTGAACAGGTGCAAACTGAATATGAAACATAGTAACAAAAAGGAGACGGTTGCACTCTGCAGTGCTAAGATACATGGAACAATGAATTTGGGACTATAGACATGCATTACTGCTATGAAAAAACATGTAAAAATTGAGATACTTAGCACAAAAATGTTGTCAGTTTTATATGAGCCCAACAGTCAGCGGCAAGGCGACCTCATGTTTGTTGGGTTCCTATCAAACTGATGCTTCTCTTTGGGTTAAAAAAAACCTACAATTTATGGGCGGACAGTAACCTGCAAATGGAGAATTAAAATTGCCTGAGGCTGAAGAGCAGCGGGGCTCAATCAGAAGACATAACCCTGTAATCTAAGAAAAAGACTGATGGCACATCCTATCTTTCTAATGTGAACATGTGCAAACTGAATATGAAATATAGTAACAAAAAGGAGACAGTTACACTCTGCAGTGCTAAGATATGTGGAACAATGAATTTGGGAATATAGACATGCATTACTGCTTTGAAAAAACATGTAAGAATTGAGAAACTTAGCACACAAAATTGGCCAGGTTTCATGTGAGCCCAACAGCCAGCGGCAAGGCAACTTAATTTTTGTTGGGTTCCTATCAAATTACTGCCTTTCTTTTGGTTAAAAAACCTACAATTTATGGGCAGACCAGAACCTGCAAATGGAGAATTAAAATCACCTGAGGCTGAAGAGCAGGAGTGCTCAATCAGAAGACATAACCCTGTAAGTGGCTGTAAGTCTGCTCCGCTGATCACACAACCACTCGCTTCCAACTCTTGGCACCAACTCCTCCCCTTCTTGACCATCCCAGACTATTATAATTAACAACTGCGCCACAACTATCACCTGACTAAGCGTCTCTGCTAAATTCCTCCTTTGAGGAATGACACACTCTGCTCTTTAGTTCACACTTGTTCCAAGCAGTAGATGGTAATGTTTACTTGTAGATACTGTAAGATGTTAGCTGAGTGAGCAATTCATTCACTATCCCCTTAAATACCTTCCTGCATGTGGCTCTGCAGTATGCATAAGTCACAATATAAAGATGGCAGTTCACAGTTGCAAGGCAAATAAACTTGAAGAAACATCTTCACAGCCATTTCCTTATTCTCAGTAACTTTGTGATTAACTTATCCTGTTCCTTTAAAACATGGGTTTTCAAAGGTTTGGATTCTGGAATCAAGTATTCTCTTTTAAAGCCTTTATACTTTCTACAGTATGTCTAACTTTTCTTACTATAAGTATTAAGGGTATGTAAATTTCAAGCAATGTTCCTTTTCCTGATCTGTTGTCAGCCTCAAACAAGCAGGAAAAATCTACAACTAAAACAGAGGGATCAATTCATCAAATAAAGAGAATGTTACATAAAAACACAGCAGTTTCTTTGCACAGAACCTACACAAATATAAAACTTTCAGCGTGTGTTTGTCACATTTTACCATTTCAAACAGTTTCCTCCTATACTTCACTGGCTGCTCCATTGTCCTTGCTACCAGTATTCAATGTAAAGCACATTCAAAGGGACAGAATCAGCAAAATTTCCTGCTGAGTGAATGGTAATATACATCAAGTCATTGTAATTTATTTGCAGGAGGGATATACTGTATGTCTGAGTTTCTGCATAATGCTATAGATGATGTAATATAGGGAACATATGTACATAGAAAGTACCCCCAAACCAGGAGCAAAAATGACTTGGCAGTCACATAAGAGGATACCTCCCAACTTTAAAAGACAAAGGACATGTATGGCTCCATGAACTCAATAATTGGGCCCTTACCTGAAACTCCTTAGTACTCTCACTGATTACAGTATAATTTTCAAGGTCCCTATAAAGCAGTGGTTGCAGTTTATTATTTAAAGGGAACCTGTCATCAGAAATTTAGCTTTAAACCTAAACGTTTCCCCCTCTGCAGCTCCTGGGCTGCATTCTAGCAAGGTTCCTGTACTTTTTGTGCCCCCTTTTAAACCAAATTAAATACCTTATAAAGTTGTACCTTTTGGTATGAAAATCTTGTGAATTATCCATGGGGGCGGGCTCTCTGGTGTCCGTTGCTGTCCCCCATTCCTCCATTTCATACATCAGGACGCCGCCCACTGTGCCCGAGGTGCCGCCCACGCCAGGACCGCTGGTGACGTGTGTCACAGGAACGAGATTATGGGCGGTGCTGTGATTGCATCCAAGTGCCCGCCCATACTCTCGTGGACGCGCTTCCCCCCAGTGCCTCCAGCGTTCTGTGCCAGCACTGGCCAAATGAGCCGACGTCACCTCTGCCTGCTCCGCTCCTCCCATCTATTTTCTGCCGCAGGGTAAGATGGGAAGGAGGTGACGTCGGTCATCTGGTCAGCGAGCGCTTGCGCAGAACACTGGATGCAGAGGGGAAAGTGCGGTCACGAGGTTATGGGCAGCACTTGCTGATGACACTCAGAGTGCCGCCCATAACCTCATGCCTGCGCACACGTCACCAGCGGTCACACGTGCACACAGTGCACAGTACCACTACAGTCACACAGCGCATGCGCGGGAACTCGGGCGCCCAGGGGCGGCGTCCTGAGGTTTGAAATACAGCGTTCGGGGGTGGCGTAAATCGGCAGGAGGGACAGTAACAGACAACAGGCAGCCCGCCCCCATGGATAATTTTCAAAATTTGCATACAAAAAGGTAATACTTTATAAAGTATTTATTTTGGTATAAAAGGGGCCACAAAAACTAGAGGAAGCTTGCTAGAATGCAGCCCAGGAGCTGCAGAGGGGGAAACGTTTAGGTTTATAGCTAAATTTCTGATGACAGGTTCCCTTTAAGGATATCCTTAGTATTGCACTGGTGGTGCTTTGATGATTCCATCACCGGTTCAATGATAAGGACATGCTGAAAACATGACCTGTTGGGGCCGTGACTAATGGAGCTTGGGAAACACTGCTTATATAGTATGATGTCACCAAAAATACCTCATACAAATGAAGAGGGGAGCCGTGTGATGGCCAGCCTTGCCTCCCCTCACTTCTGTATAAATATATGGGTGCAGATGTAACTGTGTCTTTACCTTCATCTAGATTTGCTGGGTCTTAGACAGGGATGGCGACATAAAGTACATACAGACTCTGATAAACAAAACAGGAACCTTCTTTATTGCAGATCACTTTCCAACGCACCCTTCAGGCCCTTAGGACCACTCATGCTGTGTCCTTCTGTTCTCAGGGGAAAACTCGGCTGACTTGCCCTAGGAAGCTTCCTCTAACAGCTAAGTCCTGTAACTTTATCTTCCCCCATTCGTTCCTTATGCTGCTGCGGTGTCTCATGCCTGTGTCCCGGATGCGCAACATCTCCTGGTATCAGTACGAGTCTCCCTGAAGTTGGCTGGCTACAGTGCCCCACTGGTCCTAAGTCGACCTGCCGCCGGTAAGCCGGATGAGATCTCGACACTTTATGGATGGCTTCCCTCCAGTACCTCAGACAGGCTCCTAGCACGAGTCCTGCCTGGCAAGTTTCTATCCTGCGTTCCTACTAAGTCCTATTAACTATCTGGTTGCCTAATCTACTCCATTCTCCACTACCTGCTGCTTATTCCCTAGTTCCCACTAAGTCTATCTGTCACCACGGTAATACTATACCTAATCTTACACATACAGTGCCTTGCGAAAGTATTCGGCCCCCTTGAATTTTTCAACCTTTTCCCACATTTCAGGCTTCAAACATAAAGATAAAAATTTTAATGTTATGTTTAATCAACAACAAGTGGGACACAATTGTGAAGTTGAACCAAATTTATTGCTTATTTTAAACTTTTATAAAAAAGAATAAACTAAAAATTGGGGCGTGCAATATTATTCGGCCCCTTTACTTTCAGTGCAGCAAACTCACTCCAGAAGTTCATTGAGGATCTCTGAATGATCTAATGTTGTCCTAAATGACTGATGTTGATAAATATAAGCCCCCTGTGTGTGATCTAATCGCCGTATAAATGCACCTGCTCAGTGTTCTGTTTAAAGCACAGAGAGCATCATGAAGACCAAGGAACATAACAGGCAGTTCCGTGAGACTGTTGTGGAGAAGTTTAAAGCCGGATTTGGTTACAAAAAGATTTCCACAACTTTAAACATCCCAAGAAGCACTGTGTAAGCGATCATATTGAAGTGGAAGGAGTATCATACCACTGCAAATCTATCAAGACCCGGCAGTCCCTCAAAAATTTAATCTCAAAAATGGAGAAGACTGATCAGAAATACAGCCAAGAGGCCCATGATCACTCTGGATGAACTGCATAGATCTACAGCTGAAGTGAGAGAGTCTGTCTATAAGACAACAATCAGTCGTACACTGCACAAATCTGGACTTTATGGAAGAGTGGCAAGAAGAAAGCCATTTCTCAAAGATATCCATAAAAAAATGGCATTTAAAGTTTGCCACAAGCCACCTGGTAGACACACCAAACATGTGGAAGAAGGTGCTCTGGTCAGATGAAATCAAAATCGAACTTTTTGGGTACAATGCCAAATGATATGTTTGGCATAAAAGCAACACAGCTCATCACCGTGAACACACCATCCCCACTGTCAAACATGGTGGTGGTAGCATTATGGTTTTGGCCTGCTTTTCTTCAGCAGGGACAGTAAAGATGGTTAAAATTGATGGGAAGATGTATGGAGTCAAATACAGGACCATTCTTGAAAAAACCTGTTGGAGTCTGCAAAAGACCTGAGACTGGGACGGAGACTTGTCTTTCAACAAGACAATGATCCCAAACATAAAGCAAAATCTACAATGGAATGGTTCACAAATAAACATATCCAGGTATTAGAATGGCCAAGTCAAAGTCCAGACCTGAATCCAATCGAGAATCTGTGGAAAGAGCTGAAAACTGCTGTTCACAAACGCTCTCCATCCAACCTCACTCAGCTCAAGCTGTTTGCAAAGGAAGAACGGGCAAGAATTTCAGTCTCTTGATGTGCAAAACTGATAGACACATACCCCAAGCGACTTGCAGCTGTAATCGCAGCAAAAGGTGGCGCTACAAAGTATTAACTTAAAGGGGCCAAATAATATTGCACGCTCCAATTTTCAGTTTATTTTTTTTTATAAAAGTTTAAAATAAGCAATAAATTTCATTCAGCTTCACAATTATGTCCCACGTCTTGTTGATTCTTCGCTATAACATTAAAATTTGTTATCTTTATGTTTGAAGCCTGAAATGTGGGAAAAGGTTGAAAAATTGAAATTGGCCGAATACTTTTGCAAGGCACTTTTTAACTGGCCCTGTATTATATCCTTTTCCTGAACAAAGCACAATACAAATACACAGTATTTACAATACATAGATATATACTTCTTTCCTATTACACAACCAACAGTGATTGCCAGGTGGAGCAGAATGGCGCGCCCATTCGGCTCTGCTACATTCTTCATATACATCACAATAGACAATATACCTGCAATACATATTTACACCACTTTGTAGCAGAGGTCGCTATTCGCCTGTCTCCTACACAAATATGGTACATCCAAAGTGAATTTCTCCACACAATTTAAACCCACATTGCCCAACACAACTACAATATGATAACTCCATAATGCCCCCATCAAAGTGTTTTCCCCTACAGTGCCCCAAACACATTATGATGCTTCCACAGCTACTAAATTAGTATAGTGTCCGCACATGTGCACCACAGTTCCTACAAAACAGTATGAAGTCCCCACAGTGACCTTCACACAGTATGGTGCTCCCACAGTTCCACACAAACAGTAGAATGCCACATAATATGATGTCCGGAGTGACCTCACCACAGTGTAATTTCCCCACAGGATTATTCTCCACTTACCCTACCCCCACAATTAAATAAACCAGCCCCCCAAAAATAGTATGATAGACCCACTGTTAACCACACAAAAGGAAGCCTCCACAGCCCTAACACAATATGATGTCCTCACAGTCATCCACAAATTATGATAGCCTCCATGCCCACGCAGTATGATAGCCCCTGGAGCCCCACAGACATTATCAATGGCCTCTACAATCTCCCATACCATATGATGCCCCCACAAATGCACAAACATTATTATGCCCTCATAGCAAACCACACAGTATAATGGCTCCACAACTATGCACACAGTATAATGCCCCAACCGCCACGCAATATAATGGCCCCACAGATCCCCACACAATATGATTGCCCAACAGATTTCCACAAAGTATAATGCTTCTATAAAGTCTGATGGCTCCCACTCCCATAGATGATTCCCCCCATTCACCCCCTAGAGCAGAGGTCTCAAACACGCGGCCTGCGGGCCGCATGTGGCCCCTCAGGCTGCTTCGTGTGGCCCCCAGGCCTGTGTCCCTGTTGACTATCGCGGCCAGTGCAGGGGCCGCAGCCACTGTCTGCACTGTTAGATGAATGTTTTGCCGGTGCTGCGCTCACAGTCCAGCACTGCGCAGCAAAACAATCATCTAACATAAATCGCTGACAGCGGATACTGCCCCTGCACTGGCCACGATAGTCACCGGGGGCACGGGCCTGCAGACAGCAAGAAGCAGAGATCACGCAGCTGAGGGAACGCGGGACAAGTGAGAAGAATGGTGTGGGGTTTTCTTGTGTGTGTGTGTGAAGGACGGCACATTAACCCCTTATTAACCCCTTGTTAATCATGACAAGCGTCTCCCCGAGACACCTTCCATGATTAACCTGTAAGTGAAAGTAAAGAAACACACAACGAAAAATCCTTTATTTGGAATAAAAGACAAAAAAACCCCCTCATTTACCTCTTTATTAATCCCCAAACAACAATCCAGGTCCGAAGTAATCCACATGACACTGTCAGTTCTGCTACATGAAGATGACAGGAAGCCCCATAGAACACGAGCGCTCTGTGTCCTCTCCATGTAGCACCTGAAATGAGCCACGCTGTCACCAGAGACTTCACTCTGCAATGCAGACGTCAAGATAACCAAATCTTCCTATGTTTCTCATTAGAGCCAGTGGCTCAATGGTTAGAGCTGCCACCTAAGAAGCATTATTTCACGAGTTCAAGTCCCAGCCGCTGCGGAAAATAATTTAATTTATTTTAAATTATAATTATTATTTATTTATAGTTATAATTTAATTTAATTATGCACTGAGGGGAGGAGCAGGACATCAGCTGTGAGCCACGGGCCACACCTCTAAAATCGGAGCAGTTCACGGAATGAGGCTGCATTGCTCTCTCTCTCTTCTCTCTCTTGTTCTCTTTCTCTCTCTGTTCGCTTTTTACCGCCTGGCCGGCTAAACTATCAGCTGATGCTGTTGGACAGGAGTCTGCACAGAAGTGTGTAGTTTGTGGTTTTTTTTTTGCACTGATGCATCAGCTGATTGTATAAAAGCCGCTTATACAATCAGCTGTTGTGTCATGTGATTCAGGCCCTTGAACCTGACACATGATCTGATCGCTTTGCCTTCCAGCAAACCGATCAGATTATATTGGATCCGGATTGGACGGCGAGGGACCCTTGACCCAGGATTACTGCGGATGCGATAAAGATGGAGTCACTAATTGTGTTGTGTTTTATTTCTAATAAAAATATTTTCTATGTGTTGTGTTTTTTTTTATCTGTACTAGAAATTCATGGTGGCCATGTCTAATATTGGCGTGACACCATCAATTTCGGGCTTAGGACCAGTTGATAATATACAGCTAGCCCCAACCCCATTATTACCCAGCGAGCCACCCGTCACCAGGGCAGCTGGAAGAGTTGGAGACAGTGCCACAAGATAGCGCTTCTATGAATTCCAATCCCCAGCTGCCTAGTTGTACCTGTACCTAGTTGGACACAAAAATTGGGCGAAGCCCACGTCATTTTATTTTTAATTATTTCATCTAATTCATGAAATAATTAAAAAAAAAGGGCTTCCCTATATTTTTGGTTCCCAGTTGGGTACAAATAGGCAGCTGGGGGTTGGGGGCAGCCCGTAGCTGCCTGCTGTACTGGCTAGCATACAAAAATATGGCGAAGCCCACGTAGTTTTGGGGGTGGGCAAAAAACTCTTGCATACAGTCCTGGATGGACACAAGTAAAAAAAGGAAAAAATACAGCTCACCGTATGATATTATGCTGGTAAATTCATGTTGTAGAGAAGGTCAGACGGTGCATGGAATAAGGGAGGCTCAAGCGTGATGGAATAAGGGAGGCTCAAACGTGATTGCAGCAAAAAGAAAAAAATAACCAGCAGCAACGTCTTCATAGGAAACATATTTTTCTTAAAATTCCATTTTATTGAAAACTAATTAAAAAACATAGTGCAGCAAGTTATAAACACGCGGTTGACGCGTTTCAGAAGTTAGACTTCCTTAATCATAACCATTGTTGTTATGGTTATGATTAAAGAAGTCTAACTTCTGAAACGCGTCAACCACGTGTTTATAACTTGCTGCACTATGTTTTTTAATTAGTTTTCAATAAAATGGAATTTTAAGAAAAATGTTTCCTATGAAGACGTTGCTGCTGGATATTTTTTTCTTTTTGCTGCAGTCCTGGATGGAGTATGCTGAGCCTTGTAATTCTGCAGCTGCTGTCTGCTGTCTGTATGGAGGAGAGCAGACAGCAGCTACAGAACTACAAGGCTCAGCATGCTCAATTCACTAGTGTATGCAGGAGAGCAGACAGCAGCTGCAGAACTACAAGGCTCAGCATACTCCATCCAGGACTGTATGCAGGAGTTTTTTGCCCACCAAAAAAATGACGTGGGCTTCGCCATATTTTTGCATGCTAGCCAGGTACAGCAGGCAGGTAGGCTTCCCCCAACCCCCAGCTGCTTATTTGTACCCAGCTGGGAACTAAAACAAATAGGGAAGCCCTTTTTTTAATTATTTCATGAATTTTATGAAATAATTAAAAAAAAAATCGACATGGGCTTCGCCCCATTTTTGTGTCCAGCCAGGTACAACTAGGCAGCTGGGGATTGGAATCCGCAGAACAGGGTGGCCCGAGCTTTCTGGGCCTCTCTGCTGCGAATTGCAGTCCGCAGCCGCCCCAGAAAATGGCGTTTTCATAGAAGCACCATCATCTGGTGCTGTATCCAACTCTTCCAGTAGCCCTGAAGCCGGGTGGCTTGCTGGGTAATAATGAGTTAATACTAGCTTTGTTTTACTAGCTAGTATTAAGCCAGAGATTCTTAATGTCAGGCAAGTTTGACCCAGCCATTAAGAATCTCCAATAAAGGGTTAAAATAAAAAGACACCACACAGAGAAAAAATACTTTAATAGAAATAAATACACAGACACATTAGAGACTCCATGTTTATTACTCCCTGTCAGCCCTCCACGATCCTGGTCTTCTGTCTTCTTTCTCCTTCAACCCATGCAGCTCTGCTACATCAGACAGCACTGCATGGAAGGAAGACGCTGCTGCTCTGTGCAGTCTAATCACTCAGTGAGTGAGCAGAGGCTGTGGGCTGTAAGCGGTGATGTCACCGCTGCCACCATTACTATAGCAACGGCAATCTCCGATCACGTGATTCCCGGTGCCGCTATTTACCGGCTGTGGCAGCCAGTCCCTGCATGTGGGCTGACTCTGTAAAGAGCGCCCACATGCAGGAACGGGGAAGCCGACTATGTGCCAGAGCATTTCGCCGGTACACGGAGATGCTGGAATGAGCACCGCGTACCAGAGAGATGCACTGACAGGACCTAGCAGACGTCTAGCCATGTGACCAGTCTGAAGCCAATGAGATTATCGGAAGGAAAAGCGGTGGGAGACAGAGTGCAGGACGCGTCGCGGGAACCTGTAGGTGTAATGGCAATGTTTATTAACTGTATGTGTACATGTATAATGTGTTTTTATGTGTTTGTGTTTGCCTGCCATTGTTTTCAATGGGGTTCGAGTTGGTTCGTCAAACGTTCGTCGAACGTTCGACGAACTTGTCCTCCGTTCGACGAACCGAACCGCACTCCAACTCTAGGGGGTTGGCTCATCTCTAATAATTACTGTTACATCTTTCCAAACTTTATGTTATATAATATTAAATTGACTATATAACTTTAAAGAAGTTATCGTAGCTTGGACATTGCTAGGAACCAGTTACCTCCCATTGGATACTGTCAGATATGGAGAGGTGGTTGCGTTTGTGTGGTTCTTTTTATTCATAAACTGTATATGGGAAGTATGAAAAGGCTTGTTTAAAAAGCCACTTTTGACTTTTAGGATTGCTACTTCCAATAGGTGGCGCTAGAGTTTGTCTCCTTCCTCACTGGAGGGACAATTTGAATATGGGAAGTATGATAATTGTCAAGCTAGTAAACCAATGCCACATGGCATTTCCCAGAGAGCGTATAGTGGGTATGCGTCTCAAGGTATGTGCATCTCAGGGTATGTGCACATGATCCATGTTAGCAGCATTTTGGAAGCAGTGTGTTTTCGCTGTGTCCAAAACGTTGCGTTGTACAGTACAAATTAAAGGGGAACCAGGTGCTGGCCGGCAATGTTCCTCTCCCTTTTCTCACTCCAGTGTTGTGCATGTGTTCCGCCAAGTGTGGGGGGTGTGACACTTACTTACATCTTCGATGGCTCGTACGCCACCCCATCGCCGGTCACCATCATAGACATCATATTTGTTCAACACATCACAGAAACCATTTTCCTTGAACTCAAACTTTAACTTCTTTATTCAGCATACAAGCTTTCAGGGAGACATCTTCAGAATTCAAATTTCAATCTTCATATTAACCTTCCTAGGACAGATATGCCACTTTTTCCTGTGTCACTGTTCTGCTTCCACTGCTCAACGGATTGACCTTCTGTCCAGCACTTGCCCTAGGCACTATTCTTCTAGAAGCTGAGTCTGACGTCTATGGTCCCTGTCTCTTGCAGCCGTGCCCGTAGGACACAATGAAGGATTCATCCTGAGGCCTGGGCAAACTCTGAAACAGAGCTCGTGGTCCCAGGAACTCCTGTGCAGCACAATAATGCATCTTCACTAATTTCAACTGAACTGACTCATCTGGCCTGTCTGCCTCAGCAACTTACTCTTTATTCCACCTAATGTGCTCTGACTCCCAGGTTACCATTGTATCGATTAATAGCTGGTCTGCTAACACCTGCCCTTAGCTTCTAATAACACACTATTATCTAACACTAACTTCCTCCTGCCCTCTTGTCTCTATGTTGTACT
Organism: Anomaloglossus baeobatrachus; assembly: GCF_048569485.1. Classification (NCBI taxonomy): domain Eukaryota; kingdom Metazoa; phylum Chordata; class Amphibia; order Anura; family Aromobatidae; genus Anomaloglossus; species Anomaloglossus baeobatrachus. The sequence goes on from NC_134354.1 coordinate 608,511,713, forward strand.
AACTATACCTTAAAACATTCTATCTTAATATTACTATGCCTGTTATTTACTATAGTTTACACCATATTATCCTACTTAACATTTCTATACTTTGCACATCATTAATACCATGTTTCTTGTAATAAAACACCTTACATAAAACACATTACATTCTATATACTAAATCACCAGTCAGGATAGAGCTTAGAGCAGAGCACTATGATGCAATATACTTAAATGTACCGTTACACTTCTATAAACACTATAACCTATCGGCTGCTAGATTGCACAGATTGTTGTGATGCTCCGGCTCTGCTACATCGCAGCACCAATATACATTTAACATCAAGCACAATGATATCATAGTACTATACATTAGGGAAAACACTGTATGGTAGGAGGAGGAGCGAATCGACCACCTCCTACACAAGTACAGTGGATAAGATTTATGGAAATCCCATGACAACTGTGCTTCTTTTGTACACAGCATAAACTGACAAGCCACAGCGTGTCAATTTATGCTTGCGGAGACACGAGTCTTCTCAGAGGGAGAACACAGCGAAAAAATGCTGTGCCCAGAATCCTGATCATGGGCACATATGCTGATTTCTCCCATGAGAACAGCAGCATCTCCTTAAGAGGAATGATGGTGCGTCTAGAATGCAGCATCTCCTGATTTTGTGCACATACCCTTAAAGTTCATCAATAACGTGAAGACTGAGGGGGTAAAACGTCTTTAACGAATACTAACAAAGTTATTAAACAATTTAAAATAATGAAATGCTACTCTCTGAAAGACTATAGCCTTATTCTTCTTTGCATATTATTTATTTTATTAGTTCCTTATTCCTTTATACAAACTTCATCTCCTCCAACTCTATAATTTCATTTATCACGACTTTAATACGATCTAAAAACTTGGCTCAGAGCTACAAACTATCGTCTTCCAAACACACACCTTTTCCCTCACGACTTTCTTTTAAGCTATTTCTCTTCATTTCACTGCAGTTTTTACCAATTTTTTTCTACTTTACTCTGTCTTCACTCTTCCTTTTCCCATTAACCTGAACTCAACTGTGAACAATTATGTATGCCTCTATTTGGTCAATCTTTTCATCTGCACAAGCTCCTCATTCCCCAAAATCTTCTATTTCTTCCACCTTTCACTCCCATTTGTCTTCACACATGTTTCTATGGCTCCACATGCTACTTCTCTTATCATCCTGATTCAAACTCCATTCTCCACACATTACTTATTCACTTTATTTTTCATTTAATAACCTATTTTTCCCCCGTTTGTACACTTCCAAAGCTGACATATATCTCTGTGTTTTTCTTTTCTTTTTCTTTTCTTTTCATTCATTCCTCCCCTTATGCATTCCTATCTGATCTCCTCCCCTCTTTTTTATATTTTCTCTGAACCCTCTAGTGGGCGTGTAAGAAGATGGACATATTGGCACAATCCCGCTTGAAGACATCAATTGTGTTGTTGTGTAATGTAATGTCTATTATGTTCTGCGTTATTGTATATTGTGAATAGTGTTTTGATATATTGTAAAGTTTACCTGTATAATGTTTTGCACTGTACTGTGAGGAAGCTGTGTTCTGCCCAGCAACAGGCATTGAGTAGAGCAGGAAACAGTTAATGCTTGTGTAGCATCCATGGGCAAGGGGTTAAATAATCGTCACTGGGCCTGTCGGGTCTGGGGATGTCATGGGTGGCACTTTTGCCTGGTTTCGTGGTCCCTAGGTGTACAATAAAGAAGGGTTGGGGTGATGAGGGTGGAGGATTTGTCTCGTGACACCATCTGCTGTACGCAGCCAGGGAATGGCCGCCGCTGCTGTCGCTGTCCTCCAGGGTGGATGGTAGAAGCAGCTGAGATGTTTCTGCTCCCCACAGGTGGATTGGGCCCCGGGGAGAATGATAAGGGGAGTAGTAATGACGGGTGGCGAAGCGTGGTATGACGGCGATGACAAGGACAGGCGGACACAGTCTATGCAGGTTCAAGGTTTTCTTTTACTCACAGTCCTGGTTTACCCGGGAGATTCCGGTCACTGCGATGATGGGCCCCAGTCGATCCCGACTCGGTTGGAGGTCAGAACCAGTACAGTGGACAGTGGGCCCTTCCTTCTTGAGTTTCTTGAGGTGTATCCCCATGACCCGAAGCTTTTGGGGGCCACGTTTCTTGAAAAGTGTGTTACTCCTGTCCCGTATGCAGGTGCCGCGGGTCCGTTGTGGGGCCTGCTTTAGATCATGACCCCGGTCCCTATGTTACACTGTGCTCCGGGAACTGTGGGGGCCGGAGGGAAATGTAATCCCCCTGGCCTGCAGATTTTGGTGGACAACCTGAAGTATAATCCACCCTAGGATTCTGCAACCTGCACTGTGCCGGTCCCGGGGGAGCAGTGAAGCTTTCCTCTTGGCGACTTCTCCCTTCCTCTCCTGATGGAGAACTCAACCGTTGTGTTGCTCCTAACTCCCCCTGGTGGCTGTTCCTCCCCCGGTTTCCTGTCACTAGTGGGTGTCAGCCCCCCATGTTTAGTGACTGCCTTAAGACCCAACCCTAGCCGGTCACCAGTGGGGAGACCAACCTGGTTGTGTGTATGAATTTTTGTGAGATGGAACCGGTACCGAGCTCCTCTGGATCCAAGATGAGTACCGCACCTTAAATGAGGTGCAGTACCCTGTGGCGACTGATGCCTCAGGGGCACCACACTTAGAACTAGCCCTGGGTAGTAGAGGCTGCATGAAAGGGGAGTCGCTGAAGTTAGAGGAGACTGCAGCAAGAGATAGCATGATACGTAGTACAGAGGCCAAGAGAGAGGTGACTGTGATAAAAAGTGATCCATTGGAGTTGGTTTTATGCCCCTCATGGCTGAGAAGGCCAGGACTTTATATTTGGTTTTGTTGTGGTTTTTTTCTGCTGGTTTTAAGGGTGCTGGCATGACTGAAGGACTTTGCCCCATCTAACCCCGAGCTTTGCCCATCATGAACTGTGTCCCTGTGTTGTTGGGGACTGTGGTAGTACGGATAAACCAATGGCCATGCCGGGTTGAAGAAAAGGACTGTACATCCATTTCATGGACTGTTGCGCTAAGGGCCCATTGTTTTCACACCATGGAGATTTTCCATTTTTCACTTTCATGTTTTCCTCCCCTTTTTTCCAAAGCCATAACTTTTGTATAGTTGTACTTTTGAAACAAACAATTCATTTTACCATATAGTATACTGTAAAATGTGGAAAAAAATCCAAATGCGGTACAAATGCAAAACAAAAGTGCAATTCTACAATTGTTTTGGGGGCTTTATATTTACAATGTTCACTATATGGTAAAACTGGCAGTACGATTCTCCAGGTCAGTATGAGTACATAGATACCAAACATCTATAGTTTTTTTTTATTTAATTGGTGAAAGAAAAAATCAGATATTTGTCCAAAAAAAGTCATTTTTGTCGCCATTTTCCGAGACCCACGAAGTTCTCATTTTTGGGGAACTGGGGGTCAGTGATGACTTATTTTTTTGTGCACTAAGCTGACTATTTTACTGACACAATTTTTGGGTAGATAGGATGTTTTGCTTGCCTTTTATTGCATTTTATTACACGCTAATGTTAGTCCCTGAAAGTATGGAGTCACTTCTGTTGCCATGCTATCCAACTGTAATTGTACTTGCAAGGACTAGTTCTCTGTCTATAACTGTTGGAAGAGTGCCTCTGTATTATACAGAACTGAATGGAGAGTTTGCTATATATATAAATATATATATATATATATATATATATATATATATATCACTCCTCGTATATCAGTGTGGTTGTTAGTAAAAAGAACTTTGTTTTCACAAGCTGGTGTGATTTCCCCATCATGGGTTCTCAGGGAACCTGTACTGCAAAAAGCATGGCGGAACTGAACATTGAGGTATCCTCAACCAACACACAACAACACACACACCCAGGACCCCCATATTTCTGTAACGTCTTGGGACATGAAAAATGAGTACCTCACCCTCGACATTGCCCCAAGCCACACCACACACTGATGCTAGCAATCTTGGTACCCATTTTAGAGTTTAAATATTGCAGTCAAGTAGAGGAAAAAATGTTTGCAGCACTCGATAGAGGACTTTCCAAAGAGGGGCAAACACCAAAAAGGACACACGTCATGTACTCCAGAGAGTCTACCTGGAACAAGCCATAAACAAACTTGTAAAGTTATATAACTCTGTATGCTTGAGAAAGACCTATGAAAGATCAAAAGGTTGCATCAGTCAGATTGAAGGATTTTTTTTTACCTTTTTTCACAACATCTCGGACGCTGTCTTCTTCCTTTGTTTAAATATTGCAGTGTCTTACTATCTTATTTATGTTGTTTTTTTTACTTGAAAAAGATGATGGTTGGGTGTCGAAATGCAAAGTGCTAGTATAAACCTATTGTGTCAAGTCCTGAGAATTTTATTTCAGGAGTGAAGCCTAATATATACGTGTTTCGTCTACCTTGGTCAATTTCTGAAAGATAATATCATCCACACACCTTTACTTATGTAATCTGCTGCTCCCAGACTGAAAATTATTGTTTCAACTCATATGGAAATGAGTCTTAAAATATCTGGAAGTGTCAAAACAATTAACAAGCATCTGCCTCCCAGGCTCTATTCCAGCCTTACCTTTATCTACTTCACTGATATCTCATTGACTATCTATTTAAGGCAGTGAGCTGTCCATCAAGCAAAAGAAGGTGTGGCTTGAGAGCAAATAGTATCATAGAGGCAGATGATTGGAAGTGCTTTAATACCCCCAAAGCACTTAAGCATATTTTGCATGTGAATTAATACAGAAAATTTTCAGTCGTCAAGCCACAGATTGCATATGCAAATGTATGGAGGACATATTTCAGAGAGCAATATGGTCATATAAACCATTTTAAAAGGTGTGTGTGACCCGCCCCAGGGCCGTGGGGTACTCGGTTCCGGGTGTTGGTTAATGGGATTATGTCACGGGGGCCTGTGCCCGGTTCCGTGGCCCTGGTGGTCGCTGAAAGTCAATAAATAATAAAAATAAAAAAATTAAAAAAATAATAAAGAAAAAAAAATAATAAATAAATAAATAAAAGTATTTCGTGACGCCACCTACGGTTCCAGTATGGTTAGTGGGGCTGCAGGTCAGACCTCTGGGGTGATGGTTAGGCAGCCAGTTGTTTACGCTTCCCGTAGGTGAAGCGGGGTCCCCAGGGCAGTTTTAGTAGTACACAGATATGGCGGTTTTTCTTCACAGCCTTTTCAACTGTCACTTTAGTGCAGCAGCCTATGGCTCCTCAGATGAAGAAATAAAGTGCATCACACCAATTCATTAACTCTCACCAGATTTTACTTGCAGGTGTTAAAAAGGGGTTCAGTTTTTGATGTTACAGTTTTTGGTGATCTGGGAACAGTTCAGGATCTCTGCACCAGGTCAGTTGTGTGGCCTCCCTGCTGCGCTATGTTTCTCCTTGGTACTAGGCTGCCTGGAGCTATACCTTGTCCCTCTCTCACTGTCTTCACCTGTATGGCAGGCGGCGGGAGCTTCTCTAAGGGGCACTGCTGTACTCACTGCGATCCCTAAGCTCTGTGTAGCGGCTTTGCCTTCAGGTGCTGCTGCGGCCAGGAGATCTGCAGTCTCCCTGGCCCCCGGTCTTTATTGCTGAGCAGATTAAATCCCTCACAATCTCGGACGCCGGTGTCCAATAATCAGACCGGTTCCTTGGGGATGAACCGGTCTGGCTCCACCTCCCCGGTCACTCCTCTTTTGCCTCACTTTTGATCCCTCAGGCGGTCACACAGTTACTTGTGCGGGCTAAGCACTGCTCTCTCCATTTTGATGTCTTCCCTCACTCTCTGCTCGCACAGTCTCCTTTTCTCCAACTGTCACTGTCTCTCTGACTCCGCCTCCAAACCTGGCTTTAAAGGGGACCTCACCTGAACTCGACTTGTAGAGCTCCCCCTCCAGGCTTGAAGTGGAAATGTTGTATGTGGGATTACCTAATGTGGAGATCCTTCCCTGCCCAGGTACAGGTATATTTGTGGCAACTGAACCCTGGGGTGCCACATTCCCCCTTAGTTAAATTCAGTACTCCTGGACTGGAAACACAAACTTATAAAACATTAGGAACAATAAAGAGTAGTACAAAGTCTTAAAAAATAAAAATTACAAAAACCAATAAAACAGAAAAATGCAGTTTTTCCGCTGCAAAATGTGAGTATGGTAAATATAAGAAAGTTTTTGACCACTACCAGTTCTGTGGTCTATTGGTCCATAAAAGTTCAAGAAGATGCAAAAGTTCATGCAAAAAGTCCTGCAGGCTCAACACGCTTGACGGTTACGGATTTACTTAGTTGCAATAAACAAATAAATAAAATATTTTTACATTTAACTAACTACTACACTTTCTATTTAATATTCTTCTATATAACGGGACGGGGGCTGACCAAAGTTGCTACGGCTAGACCTACGTAATGCCTGGGTCACAACTGGTCGGTGCAGTGTACTGGTACCTAGTGCTGGTGCTATGCGTGCACTATCTACTAGTCTGCATGAGGATCTACGCAATATTGGTATGTGTGAATGTTGTCTTAGTCTTACCATAGGACTGGCAGGATCCCCAATAGCAGGGTTCTCTGGTTCTGCTGCGACAGGTAGTTCTTCTGAAACGTTGACCGGTTCTTCCAGTCTTTCTGGGACTTCTACTGGTTGAGCGCCAGTCAATAATGGTATAATTATGGCTCCATTGTACTGAGGCCAACTTTCAGGAAAATCACCAAGTACTGTTCTTATCATCTTCTCTTTCTTTTCCTCTTTAGGTTGAGGTATACAGGGGATTACTTCTTTTTGCTTCAACTGTTCAGGACATTTTTTAAGGTGGTCTCTAGAAACTGCCGCTGACATTTTTCCCTTATCCTTGCTGATTAATAAGATTTTCCTGTTGTTAAATTTAGAGGGCAATACTGTGTATGGTTCTGCTTCCCACTGGTCATCAAGCTTATGGGTCTTTCTTTTTCTTTTTAGAACCATCTCTCCAGGTATTAAAGGAGCAGCTGGTGCATTCTTGTTATAATCTTTCTCTTGCCTTTCTCTAATTTGGTCTAGGCTTCTTTCTACGCACTCCTGTACCTTTTTGTACTGCTCTTGGCGCTTAGTGTCCCAATCAGCTTCAGGTGAACTGGTTTCAGGAACAACAATTCCCATTTCTAAGTCAACTGGTAACTTCCCGGGTCTTGCTCTCATCAAGTATGCTGGCGTGCAATTGGTGGAACTCACAGGGATGTTGTTGTACATGTCCACTAAATCAGGCAACTTCTCTGGCCACATGCTTCTTTCTTCCAAGGGCAAGGTTTTCAACAGGTCTATAACAACCTGGTTCATTTTCCCACACATGCCGTTTGTCTGTGGGTGATTCGGTGTGGTTCGGATTTTCTTACATCCATACAGGTTGCAAAACTCCTGGAACACGTCAGCTTCGAACGCAGAACCTTGATCCGTCAACACCTGTTCCGGGTAGCCATGTGGTCTGCAGAAGTAGGCTTGAAAGGTTCTCGCTGCAGTTCTTGCTGTCAAGTCCTTTACAGGTACTACCACCAGAAACCGGGAATAGTGGTCCACCATAGTGAGGGCATACGTATAACCGGATCTACTGGGTGTCAATTTCACATGGTCCAAGGCTACAAGTTCCAGCGGCTGCTTGGTGACAATTGGTTGTAGTGGAGCTCTTTGACTGTCACGATCCTTTCTTGTCAGGTTGCATGGGCCACAGTTTCGGCATCAGTTCTCAATGGTAGTTCTCATGCCAACCCAATAGAATCTGTTGCGTAACAGTACCTCAAGCTTCTTCCACCCAAAGTGTCCTGCTCCGTCATGGTATGCCTCCAGCACCATCTGAACATCTCTCTTCGGTACCACTATTTGCCACACCCACTCATAGGTTCGGGGGTTGATGTAATGTCTGCATCTACCCCTGTAGATGAACAATCTGCTCTTTTCCTTCCACAGGTGCTGCGCTTCCGGTGGGGCATCTGGTCTAAGACTTGAGTCTGGTTGGATTATTAGCTCTTTAACTAGGCAAACAGCCGGATCGCTGTCTTGCGGTTCCTCCCACCCATGGTAAGGTAACGGGTTCAGCGTGGCCTCTTGGCGTTTGCCTTTAACAACTTGGTTACACTGGGATGCACTGTTGCGGTGAAAAGCCGGCAGCTCTATCTCTTCTAGCTCATCCGAGTCTTCTCCTGCATCTGGTAAATGGGGCATTCTCGACAATGCATCAGCGTTAGCGTTTTTACGGCCTGCCCGATATTTGATGGTGAAGTCATAGTTTGACAAATGGGCCATCCATCGCTGCTCTAGTGCACCTAGCTTTGCGGAGTCCAGGTGAGTAAGTGGGTTGTTACCCGTAAATATGGTAAACTTCGCAGCCGCCAGGTAGTGCTTGAATCGTTCAGTGACGGCCCAGACTAAGGCCAGGAATTCCAGCTTGAACGAACTGTAGTTTTCTGGGTTTCTCTCAGTAGGACGGAGCTTCCTGCTTGCAAAGGCAATTACACGTTCTTTGCCATTCTGCACCTGCGACAGCACAGCTCCCAATCCCACATTACTGGCATCTGTGTACAGCACGAATGGCAGATTATAATCAGGGTAGGCCAGGATTTCCTCACCGGTCAGGGCCCACTTCATGTGCTTGAAGGAGTCTTCTTCTTTCTCACCCCATTCAAACGGAGGGCCAGAAGTCTTGCCCTTTTTGGTCTGGCCTACCAGGAGATCTTGCAAAGGCGCCGCAATTTTCGTGAAGTCCTTTATGAACCTCCTGTAGTATCCTACCATCCCCAAGAACTGACGCACCTCTTTGACGGTTGTTGGCCTTGGCCAGTCTCTGATAGCAGTGACCTTTTCAGGGTCTGGTGCCACACCATCCGCACTGACCACATGCCCAAGATACTGAACCTTCGGCTTCAGCAAATGGCATTTTGAAGGCTTTAGTTTCATACCAAACTTTGACAATGCTTCAAACACCTCGGCCAGGTGCTCCAGATGTTCCTCATACGTCTTGGAATACACGATGACGTCATCAAGATATATCAGTACAGTCTCGAAGTTTCGGTGCCCCAGGCAACACTCCATCAGCCTTTGGAACGTGCCAGGTGCATTGCAGAGTCCAAACGGCATGCTGTTGAACTCACACAGACCCATCGACGTCGTGAATGCGGTCTTCTCTCGATCTTCTTCTGCCATGGAAACCTGCCAATACCCACTGGTAAGATCTAAGGTGGAAAAGAAATTAGCAGCTTTCAGTGCAGCAAGTGATTCCTCAATGCGGGGCAACGGGTAAGCATCCTTGTGTGTTATGCGGTTTATCTGCCTATAGTCAATGCACATCCTCATTGTGCCATCTTTCTTTCTTACCAGGACAAGTGGAGCTGACCAGGGGCTACAACTATCTCTAATAACCCCAGCTTCCTACATTTCCCGTAACATATCTTTAGCACACTGATAGTGAGCTGGTGTGATAGGCCTGTATCTCTCTTTTATAGGTGGATGGTCTCTCGTGGGTATGCGATGGTGTACCCCTTTTATCCGCCCAAAGTCTAATGGATGCTTACTAAAGACCCGTTCATATTCCTTCACCACCCGATAAACTCCGTGCCTTTGGTAAGAAGGGGTGGAATCAGTGCCGACATGCAGCTTCTGACACCAGTCCTCCAGCTGTTCCTTGGAGCTGTTGTCCTCCGCCTGGTCGGACGGGGTCAAGGGTTCCACTGCCTGAATTGAGTTGTTGTTGACAGTGAACAACTTGGCAACAGTAGCATATCTGGGTAGCTTGACCTCTTCCTCTCCACAGTTTAAAACTCGTACAGGTACCCTCCCTTTGCGTACATCAACTATCCCCCTGGCTGTCAGGACTGTGGGCCTACTATCTGAGTACATGGGCTCTACCATTGCCTAGTAATCCCGCCCTCTGAGGCCTATAGCTGCCCGACACCAAATCATCACTTCACTTCTTGGGGGTAACACAATGGGGAATGGGTCGCTTACCCGTACACTGCCGATTTCTCCACCAGACAACTCTACCTGTTGTCTCTGCAGAAGGGCTTTGATTTCTTTCTGTAGGACCCTCTGCTGCCCGATGCTGGCAGTTTCTGCAACCTGCTGGAGCAAGAAAAGAACTTCTCCTAGACAATTTTCAACAACATTAGTACCTAATATCATTGTTGGATTTCTTTCACGACAATCAGTATCCACCACAATAAGTCCTTGGCCCTTTAGCTCCTCCCTCCCCACCTTTATCGTCACCTCCTTGTACCCTACTTGTGATACCGGCTGTCAATTAGCAGCATATATAGTAAGGTCTGGGTCTGGGCGAGTGAGTTCAGAATCGGCCCAAAATCTTTTGTAAAGGATATGCGGGATCGTCGTCACCTGTGAGCCAGTGTCCAATAGTGCAAGTGTGGGAATGCCATCTAGCACGATAGATAGGAATGGTCGTCCTCCCACATATCTATCGCACCAGTTCGATGGGCCTGGTTGTTTTATTCCTGGTGGCCGGCCCGCTGCCCCAGGAGTCGCTGGTTTAAAGGACATGACCTGGCAAAGTGGCCCGCCTCGTTACAACGGCGGCAGATAGGTTGTCCTGACGAGTCGTAGCGGTCGTTGGGTCTTCCTCTGGGCGGTGGGTTCCTCCTTCCTCGCATCCATGGGATTTCCTCAGGGCTGTCAGCCAACTGGATCCTCTCCGACGACTGTGGTTTCTGCTGGAGTTGCATGGCCTTTAGGAGCATGGCCACATCTTTTGTCAGCTGCTGTACCTGGGAACGCAAGTCATCAGAGGCACCAGGTATTACAGTCTGTCCATTGATTTCTGCTGGAGTTAAGGAAAGGGACGCCACCTCTGAGGGAGAGGTGATGGCTTGCCGCGGTTGAGGTGCGGGGTCTGTAGTCACAGGGACTCGCAGTGCTCTAATGGCCCGGTTCTTCAGAGTTACAAAGTTTAGACTCGGATGCTCCATGAGCCATAGACGCAGCTGTGTTTGATGAATTGGTGAATGTAGCCCCTCAAGAAACTGTTCAATTAACATTTTATCTTCCTCTCTTGCACTTTCAGGGTCTACCTGCTTTACAGCCTGCAGCGCCTCCTGAAGGTTCAATGCATAATCCCGTATGCTATCCTGCGGTCTTTGTTTGCAGTTGTAAAACCTCATTCTTAGCTCAGCTACAGTACGAGTTTCAAAAGCAGCTTTTAAATTAGCAAATATCTGGGTTATTGTCCTTTTATCTGTATTCAGCCAGGATTTAACCTCGCGCTCTGCTGCACCCGTCAGTTGCCCCAGCAAAACAGACACTTTTTGCTTGTCAGTCATACAGTATATATCCAGGAAATTGCACATCTTTTCTCTAAATTCAGCTAGGGTATTGGGCTCCCCAGCATATTGCGGTAACCATGCCGCCCCTGGGACATACGGCAGAGCAAGCGGCATGATCGGGGCTACAGCTTCAGGTGCTGCAGCTGCTCCAGCGGCATCAGCATCGCCTTGCATCTCCATCCTCACTGTGGCGCAGTTAGTTTTTCAAATGCTCAAAATGGCGGCAAAGTTCAGTTATTATTAAACAGTTTTCAAGGCACACGTTACCCAGGGTTACTGGGCCTTGTCCAGATCCTGTTCGTGACACCAAAAGCTGAGCCGCCCCAGGGCCGTTGGGTACTCGGTTCCGGTTGTTGGTTAATGGGATTATGTCACGGGGGCCTGTGCCCGGTTCCGTGGCCCTGGTGGTCGCTGAAAGTCAATAAGTAATAAAAAAAAAAAAAATAAAAAAAATAATAAAGAAAAAAAAAAAAAAGTAAATAAATAAATAAATAAATAAAAGTATTTCGTGACGCCACCTACGGTTCCAGTATGGTTAGTGGGGCTGCAGCTCAGACCTCTGGGGTGATGGTTAGGCAGCCAGTTGTTTACGCTTCCCGTAGGTGAAGCGGGGTCCCCAGGGCAGTTTTAGTAGTACACAGATATGGCGGTTTTTCTTCACAGCCTTTTCAACTGTCACTTTAGTGCAGCAGCCTATGGCTCCTCAGATGAAGAAATAAAGTGCATCACACCAATTCATTAACTCTGACCAGATTTTACTTGCAGGTGTTAAAAAGGGGTTCAGTTTCTGATGTTACAGTTTTTGGTGATCTGGGAACAGTTCAGGATCTCTGCACCAGGTCAGTTGTGTGGCCTCCCTGCTGCGCTGTGTTTCTCCTTGGTACTAGGCTGCCTGGAGCTATACCTTGTCCCTCTCTCACTGTCTTCACCTGTATGGCAGGCGGCGGGAGCTTCTCTAAGGGGCACTGCTGTACTCACTGCGATCCCTAAGCTCTGTGTAGCGGCTTTGCCTTCAGGTGCTGCTGCGGCCAGGAGATATGCAGTCTCCCTGGCCCCCGGTCTTTATTGCTGGGCAGATTAGATCCCTCACAATCTCGGACGCCGGTGTCCAATAATCAGACCGGTTCCTTGGGGATGAACCGGTCTGGCTCCACCTCCCCGGTCACTCCACTTTTGCCTCACTCTTGATCCCTCAGGCGGTCACACAGTTACTTGTGCGGGCTAAGCACTGCTCTCTCCATTTTGATGTCTTCCCTCACTCTCTGCTCGCACAGTCTCCTTTTCTCCAACTGTCACTGTCTCTCTGACTCCGCCTCCAAACCTGGCTTTAAAGGGGACCTCACTTGAACTCGACTTGTAGAGCTCCCCCTCCAGGCTTGAAGTGGAAATGTTGTATGGGGGATTACCTAATGTGGAGATCCTTCCCTGACCAGGTACAGGTATATTTGTGGCAACTGAACCCTGGGGTGCCACATGTGAGGGGTGTGAATTATTCTGACAGATGCCCTATAACTAGCTGCCAAACTATTATTAACAAGTGTATGCAAATAGCCTCTTCACAGAGGAAGGTACTGGGGCCTCTATCGTCACCCATTGGAGATAGCAATTCTTAAAGTCAATATGGATCCTTTAACCTCTTCATGACTTTTAATGTACATGTACATCAAAAGTTATGTCCCTGCCTTTGACAGCTGATTTAATTAGCCATCACATGCTTTTAAGAGCCGAGGGCGGATCAAAGCTCCACCCATAGCTGTTAACCAGTTAAATCCGCTGTCATCCTCCAGCCCATCTGCGAGCCTGTGAAGTGATCGTGGAGCACCGATCAGTTGTAATGAAGACAGCCAGGTCAGTGTGGATGACCACAGTGTCTGTCGTTATTATCCTCCTGTGATCGTGATTTCTGCTACCCAAATCAGTGCTTATGCACTGCTGTGTATAGTCCAGGAGCTCATACGATCACAGCTTCAAAACTCCTAAGGAGACTAGTAAATATAAAAAATTTAGATAAGTTTTTAAAAATCTGAAAAAAATAAATATTACAGATATTTGATATCGCTGTGTTCAGAAATGTCTGAGCTATCAAAATGTAAAGTAAATTAATCCGATCTGTAAACGGTGTAACGAGAAAAAAATTAAAAATGCCAGAATTAAGTTTTTGAGTCATTGCAACATTTCAATAAATCATTGTATCCATTCAAAATGGTATCAGTAAAAAGATCAGCTGAGGGCACAAAAAATTAGCCAAAAAACATCCCCAGATCCTGAAAAAGGAAAATGTTATGGGTCTTGGAATTTGACGTCACAAGAGAAATGTTTTTTTTGCACATTTCAGTATTCATTTCACCACTTACTGTAAATAAAAAAAAAAAATACATACATGCTGGATATCTATGTACTCGTACTGGCCTGTAGAATCATACTGCCAAGTCAGTTTTACCATGTAGTTAACATAGTAAATAAAAAAATCACAAAAAACAACTGTGGAGTTGCACTTTTTTTTGGACAATTTCAACACACTTGGAATTTTTTTACCATTTTCCAGTATACTATATAGTAAAATAGATGATGTCATTCAAAAGTACAACTTATCCCACAAAAACAAGCCCTCATATGGCTATATTGATGGAAAAATAAAAAAAAAGATATGGTTCTTGAAAGAAGGGAGGAAAAAACAAAAATGAAAAAAATGTAAAATCGCCAGGGAATGGAGGAGTTAAAGAACCTTGCCCTGTGAGCAAGGATATTATGGAAAAAAGCAAAAACGTCTCCAAAGGAAAAACACCCTCAATCGCAGCCTCACCTCAGTGCAAAGTAAGAGACTGGTTAGGGGCATGAGATGGAGGATTTAATTGGTAAAGTTTCTCATTGTGTGGACTGCGAAGCTGGGATAATGAGACTTTTTGGCCATGCAGCACCTCCTATTAAGGCTTCTTTCACATATCCGTGGATAACACACATGTTTTTCACAGACGTATTGAAGGTGTGTCTGGCCCTCTGTGTGCCGTGATTTTAGCACACGTGTGCAATCCATATCCATAACAGCACACAGAGATCAGGAACTCACCTGTCCCCGGCGCTGCTGACCTTGGTGCTGATGTCTATGGCGCTGCAGTCACACTTGCTTCCGGGTCCGCGGCACTGTGAATATGCAGTGAGTGAGTCAGTGAGTGTAGAAATTCATTTTATATCAAAGACACATGTTTTCTCCGGTACGCGTCACCCGAATCACACCACTGTGTGGTTCGTGTGACATCAGTGCTGCCGGAGAAAAACGGATTTGTCTCTGTGCGGAACACACGGACATCCATGTGCTCCATACGGACACACTGTTCTTGTGAAAACACTGATGTGTGCACAGACCACTGATTTTAATGGGTCTATGTATGTGATTCCGGTACGTAAGAAATTGGCAGCATACGTACCGGAATCACTGATGTGTGAAGGGGGCCTAAGAGATATGTAGAATTCATCCAGCCAACATGTCTCCTATTACAGAGTACTATTAATAGGCTATTTAGCAGGGAGCATTGCATGGCCTATAAGGCTATAATTAGATTTTTCTTACAAATTCAATACTTTTAGAATTAGTAATTTAGTATTTTTTTATAGATAAGAATCTCCCTCTCTCTCTCTCTGTATATATATATATATATATATATATATATATATATATATATATATATATATATACAACCCCTGGCAAAAATTATGGAATCACCTGGCTCTGAGGATGTTCATTCAGTTGTTTACTTTTGTTTAAAAAAAGCAGATCACAAACATGGCAAAGGTAAAGTCATTTCCAATGGCGACTTTCTGGCTTTCAGAAACACTAAAAATGATCATTGAAACATAATGTGCTAGCCAGTAACGGTTACTTTTCAAGACCAAGCAGGGAAAAAAATTATGGAATCACCCTGTAAATTTTCATTCCCAAAACTAACACATGCATCAAATAAGATCTGCTCGTTAGTCTGCATCTAGAAAGGAGTGATATATACTGTATATCCAAAAGAAAACAGGCTTCTCCAGCTACTTCATTGGTAGGATAAAACGTTAATTTCTTTTTTAATCAGTTATAATTATTGTAGACGCACAAGGAAAGTGTCTTCACACCATTAGCCCCTCAAGGACTACATGTTTCGGCACTAAATGCCTTCTGACTGGTAGAAGGCACATTTAGTGCCGAAACATTTAGTCCTTGGGAGGCTAATGGTGTGAAGACACTTTTGCTTGTATGTCTACAATAATTTTAACTGGTGAAAATAAAAATTCACGTTTTATCCTACCGATGAAGAAGCTGGAGAACCTTGTTTCCTTTTGGATTTTGGCTGGAGCATATTCCTCTCCTCCGCGCTTATTTCTAGATTGGACATTTAATATTGCGTGGACTACTTATCTGGTGAGCTGACTTTCTCATATATATTTGTGTGTGTTAACCATCTGCTATGTGGGAAAGTGAAGCGAGAAACGCCAGAAGCATATATTATAAAATAGCATAGTACTTTTAGTTCCATAGAACATTACAACAAACATATTGAACTCTGCGTATATGAATTTGTGTGATATTTGTCATAAAGAAATGAATATAAGACCCACTGGTAAGATCTAAGGTGGAAAAGAAATTAGCAGCTTTCAGTGCAGCAAGTGATTCCTCAATGCGGGGCAACGGGTAAGCATCCTTGTGTGTTATGCGGTTTATCTGCCTATAGTCAATGCACATCCTCATTGTGCCATCTTTCTTTCTTACCAGGACAAGTGGAGCTGACCAGGGGCTACAACTATCTCTAATAACCCCAGCTTCCTACATTTCCCGTAACATATCTTTAGCACACTGATAGTGAGCTGGTGTGATAGGCCTGTATCTCTCTTTTATAGGTGGATGGTCTCTCGTGGGTATGCGATGGTGTACCCCTTTTATCCGCCCAAAGTCTAATGGATGCTTACTAAAGACCCGTTCATATTCCTTCACCACCCGATAAACTCCGTGCCTTTGGTAAGAAGGGGTGGAATCAGTGCCGACATGCAGCTTCTGACACCAGTCCTCCAGCTGTTCCTTGGAGCTGTTGTCCTCCGCCTGGTCGGACGGGGTCAAGGGTTCCACTGCCTGAATTGAGTTGTTGTTGACAGTGAACAACTTGGCAACAGTAGCATATCTGGGTAGCTTGACCTCTTCCTCTCCACAGTTTAAAACTCGTACAGGTACCCTCCCTTTGCGTACATCAACTATCCCCCTGGCTGTCAGGACTGTGGGCCTACTATCTGAGTACATGGGCTCTACCATTGCCTAGTAATCCCACCCTCTGAGGCCTATAGCTGCCCGACACCAAATCATCACTTCACTTCTTGGGGGTAACACAATGGGGAATGGGTCGCTTACCCGTACACTGCCGATTTCTCCACCAGACAACTCTACCTGTTGTCTCTGCAGAAGGGCTTTGATTTCTTTCTGTAGGACCCTCTGCTGCCCGATGCTGGCAGTTTCTGCAACCTGCTGGAGCAAGAAAAGAACTTCTCCTAGACAATTTTCAACAACATTAGTACCTAATATCATTGTTGGATTTCTTTCACGACAATCAGTATCCACCACAATAAGTCCTTGGCCCTTTAGCTCCTCCCTCCCCACCTTTATCGTCACCTCCTTGTACCCTACTTGTGATACCGGCTGTCAATTAGCAGCATATATAGTAAGGTCTGGGTCTGGGCGAGTGAGTTCAGAATCGGCCCAAAATCTTTTGTAAAGGATATGCGGGATCGTCGTCACCTGTGAGCCAGTGTCCAATAGTGCAAGTGTGGGAATGCCATCTAGCACGATAGATAGGAATGGTCGTCCTCCCACATATCTATCGCACCAGTTCGATGGGCCTGGTTGTTTTATTCCTGGTGGCCGGCCCGCTGCCCCAGGAGTCGCTGGTTTAAAGGACATGACCTGGCAAAGTGGCCCGCCTCGTTACAACAGCGGCAGATAGGTTGTCCTGACGAGTCGTAGCGGTCGTTGGGTCTTCCTCTGGGCGGTGGGTTCCTCCTTCCTCGCATCCATGGGATTTCCTCAGGGCTGTCAGCCAACTGGATCCTCTCCGACGACTGTGGTTTCTGCTGGAGTTGCATGGCCTTTAGGAGCATGGCCACATCTTTTGTCAGCTGCTGTACCTGGGAACGCAAGTCATCAGAGGCACCAGGTATTACAGTCTGTCCATTGATTTCTGCTGGAGTTAAGGAAAGGGACGCCACCTCTGAGGGAGAGGTGATGGCTTGCCGCGGTTGAGGTGCGGGGTCTGTAGTCACAGGGACTCGCAGTGCTCTAATGGCCCGGTTCTTCAGAGTTACAAAGTTTAGACTCGGATGCTCCATGACCCATAGACGCAGCTGTGTTTGATGAATTGGTGAATGTAGCCCCTCAAGAAACTGTTCAATTAACATTTTATCTTCCTCTCTTGCACTTTCAGGGTCTACCTGCTTTACAGCCTGCAGCGCCTCCTGAAGGTTCAATGCATAATCCCGTATGCTATCCTGCGGTCTTTGTTTGCAGTTGTAAAACCTCATTCTTAGCTCAGCTACAGTACGAGTTTCAAAAGCAGCTTTTAAATTAGCAAATATCTGGGTTATTGTCCTTTTATCTGTATTCAGCCAGGATTTAACCTCGCGCTCTGCTGCACCCGTCAGTTGCCCCAGCAAAACAGACACTTTTTGCTTGTCAGTCATACAGTATATATCCAGGAAATTGCACATCTTTTCTCTAAATTCAGCTAGGGTATTGGGCTCCCCAGCATATTGCGGTAACCATGCCGCCCCTGGGACATACGGCAGAGCAAGCGGCATGATCGGGGCTACAGCTTCAGGTGCTGCAGCTGCTCCAGCGGCATCAGCATCGCCTTGCATCTCCATCCTCACTGTGGCGCAGTTAGTTTTTCAAATGCTCAAAATGGCGGCAAAGTTCAGTTATTATTAAACAGTTTTCAAGGCACACGTTACCCAGGGTTACTGGGCCTTGTCCAGATCCTGTTCGTGACACCAAAAGCTGAGCCGCCCCAGGGCCGTTGGGTACTCGGTTCCGGTTGTTGGTTAATGGGATTATGTCACGGGGGCCTGTGCCCGGTTCCGTGGCCCTGGTGGTCGCTGAAAGTCAATAAGTAATAAAAAAAAAAAAAATAAAAAAAATAATAAAGAAAAAAAAAAAAAAGTAAATAAATAAATAAATAAATAAAAGTATTTCGTGACGCCACCTACGGTTCCAGTATGGTTAGTGGGGCTGCAGCTCAGACCTCTGGGGTGATGGTTAGGCAGCCAGTTGTTTACGCTTCCCGTAGGTGAAGCGGGGTCCCCAGGGCAGTTTTAGTAGTACACAGATATGGCGGTTTTTCTTCACAGCCTTTTCAACTGTCACTTTAGTGCAGCAGCCTATGGCTCCTCAGATGAAGAAATAAAGTGCATCACACCAATTCATTAACTCTGACCAGATTTTACTTGCAGGTGTTAAAAAGGGGTTCAGTTTCTGATGTTACAGTTTTTGGTGATCTGGGAACAGTTCAGGATCTCTGCACCAGGTCAGTTGTGTGGCCTCCCTGCTGCGCTGTGTTTCTCCTTGGTACTAGGCTGCCTGGAGCTATACCTTGTCCCTCTCTCACTGTCTTCACCTGTATGGCAGGCGGCGGGAGCTTCTCTAAGGGGCACTGCTGTACTCACTGCGATCCCTAAGCTCTGTGTAGCGGCTTTGCCTTCAGGTGCTGCTGCGGCCAGGAGATCTGCAGTCTCCCTGGCCCCCGGTCTTTATTGCTGGGCAGATTAGATCCCTCACAATCTCGGACGCCGGTGTCCAATAATCAGACCGGTTCCTTGGGGATGAACCGGTCTGGCTCCACCTCCCCGGTCACTCCACTTTTGCCTCACTCTTGATCCCTCAGGCGGTCACACAGTTACTTGTGCGGGCTAAGCACTGCTCTCTCCATTTTGATGTCTTCCCTCACTCTCTGCTCGCACAGTCTCCTTTTCTCCAACTGTCACTGTCTCTCTGACTCCGCCTCCAAACCTGGCTTTAAAGGGGACCTCACTTGAACTCGACTTGTAGAGCTCCCCCTCCAGGCTTGAAGTGGAAATGTTGTATGGGGGATTACCTAATGTGGAGATCCTTCCCTGACCAGGTACAGGTATATTTGTGGCAACTGAACCCTGGGGTGCCACATGTGAGGGGTGTGAATTATTCTGACAGATGCCCTATAACTAGCTGCCAAACTATTATTAACAAGTGTATGCAAATAGCCTCTTCACAGAGGAAGGTACTGGGGCCTCTATCGTCACCCATTGGAGATAGCAATTCTTAAAGTCAATATGGATCCTTTAACCTCTTCATGACTTTTAATGTACATGTACATCAAAAGTTATGTCCCTGCCTTTGACAGCTGATTTAATTAGCCATCACATGCTTTTAAGAGCCGAGGGCGGATCAAAGCTCCACCCATAGCTGTTAACCAGTTAAATCCGCTGTCATCCTCCAGCCCATCTGCGAGCCTGTGAAGTGATCGTGGAGCACCGATCAGTTGTAATGAAGACAGCCAGGTCAGTGTGGATGGCCACAGTGTCTGTCGTTATTATCCTCCTGTGATCGTGATTTCTGCTATCCAAATCAGTGCTTATGCACTGCTGTGTATAGTCCAGGAGCTCATACGATCACAGCTTCAAAACTCCTAAGGAGACTAGTAAATATAAAAAATTTAGATAAGTTTTTAAAAATCTGAAAAAAATAAATATTACAGATATTTGATATCGCTGTGTTCAGAAATGTCTGAGCTATCAAAATGTAAAGTAAATTAATCCGATCTGTAAACGGTGTAACGAGAAAAAAAATAAAAATGCCAGAATTAAGTTTTTGAGTCATTGCAACATTTCAATAAATCATTGTATCCATTCAAAATGGTATCAGTAAAAAGATCAGCTGAGGGCACAAAAAATTAGCCAAAAAACATCCCCAGATCCTGAAAAAGGAAAATGTTATGGGTCTTGGAATTTGACGTCACAAGAGAAATGTTTTTTTTGCACATTTCAGTATTCATTTCACCACTTACTGTAAATAAAAAAAAAAAATACATACATGCTGGATATCTATGTACTCGTACTGGCCTGTAGAATCATACTGCCAAGTCAGTTTTACCATGTAGTTAACATAGTAAATAAAAAAATCACAAAAAACAACTGTGGAGTTGCACTTTTTTTTGGACAATTTCAACACACTTGGAATTTTTTTACCATTTTCCAGTATACTATATAGTAAAATAGATGATGTCATTCAAAAGTACAACTTATCCCACAAAAACAAGCCCTCATATGGCTATATTGATGGAAAAATAAAAAAAAAGATATGGTTCTTGAAAGAAGGGAGGAAAAAACAAAAATGAAAAAAATGTAAAATCGCCAGGGAATGGAGGAGTTAAAGAACCTTGCCCTGTGAGCAAGGATATTATGGAAAAAAGCAAAAACGTCTCCAAAGGAAAAACACCCTCAATCGCAGCCTCACCTCAGTGCAAAGTAAGAGACTGGTTAGGGGCATGAGATGGAGGATTTAATTGGTAAAGTTTCTCATTGTGTGGACTGCGAAGCTGGGATAATGAGACTTTTTGGCCATGCAGCACCTCCTATTAAGGCTTCTTTCACATATCCGTGGATAACACACATGTTTTTCACAGACGTATTGAAGGTGTGTCTGGCCCTCTGTGTGCCGTGATTTTAGCACACGTGTGCAATCCATATCCATAACAGCACACAGAGATCAGGAACTCACCTGTCCCCGGCGCTGCTGACCTTGGTGCTGATGTCTATGGCGCTGCAGTCACACTTGCTTCCGGGTCCGCGGCACTGTGAATATGCAGTGAGTGAGTCAGTGAGTGTAGAAATTCATTTTATATCAAAGACACATGTTTTCTCCGGTACGCGTCACCCGAATCACACCACTGTGTGGTTCGTGTGACATCAGTGCTGCCGGAGAAAAACGGATTTGTCTCTGTGCGGAACACACGGACATCCATGTGC
This sequence comes from Anomaloglossus baeobatrachus, assembly GCF_048569485.1. Classification (NCBI taxonomy): domain Eukaryota; kingdom Metazoa; phylum Chordata; class Amphibia; order Anura; family Aromobatidae; genus Anomaloglossus; species Anomaloglossus baeobatrachus. The sequence continues at coordinate 608,533,091 of NC_134354.1, forward strand.
TCCATACGGACACACTGTTCTTGTGAAAACACTGATGTGTGCACAGACCACTGATTTTAATGGGTCTATGTATGTGATTCCGGTACGTAAGAAATTGGCAGCATACGTACCGGAATCACTGATGTGTGAAGGGGGCCTAAGAGATATGTAGAATTCATCCAGCCAACATGTCTCCTATTACAGAGTACTATTAATAGGCTATTTAGCAGGGAGCATTGCATGGCCTATAAGGCTATAATTAGATTTTTCTTACAAATTCAATACTTTTAGAATTAGTAATTTAGTATTTTTTTATAGATAAGAATCTCCCTCTCTCTCTCTCTGTATATATATATATATATATATATATATATATATATATATATATACAACCCCTGGCAAAAATTATGGAATCACCTGGCTCTGAGGATGTTCATTCAGTTGTTTAAAAAAAGCAGATCACAAACATGGCAAAGGTAAAGTCATTTCCAATGGCGACTTTCTGGCTTTCAGAAACACTAAAAATGATCATTGAAACATAATGTGCTAGCCAGTAACGGTTACTTTTCAAGACCAAGCAGGGAAAAAAATTATGGAATCACCCTGTAAATTTTCATTCCCAAAACTAACACATGCATCAAATAAGATCTGCTCGTTAGTCTGCATCTAGAAAGGAGTGATATATACTGTATATCCAAAAGAAAACAGGCTTCTCCAGCTACTTCATTGGTAGGATAAAACGTTAATTTCTTTTTTAATCAGTTATAATTATTGTAGACGCACAAGGAAAGTGTCTTCACACCATTAGCCCCTCAAGGACTACATGTTTCGGCACTAAATGCCTTCTGACTGGTAGAAGGCACATTTAGTGCCGAAACATTTAGTCCTTGGGAGGCTAATGGTGTGAAGACACTTTTGCTTGTATGTCTACAATAATTTTAACTGGTGAAAATAAAAATTCACGTTTTATCCTACCGATGAAGAAGCTGGAGAACCTTGTTTCCTTTTGGATTTTGGCTGGAGCATATTCCTCTCCTCCGCGCTTATTTCTAGATTGGACATTTAATATTGCGTGGACTACTTATCTGGTGAGCTGACTTTCTCATATATATTTGTGTGTGTTAACCATCTGCTATGTGGGAAAGTGAAGCGAGAAACGCCAGAAGCATATATTATAAAATAGCATAGTACTTTTAGTTCCATAGAACATTACAACAAACATATTGAACTCTGCGTATATGAATTTGTGTGATATTTGTCATAAAGAAATGAATATAAGATGCACAGATGCAATGTTTCATACAGTAATATGTACCCCAACTGTCAGGCACAAAAACTTATCTCCATATGGATGGCAATGAAAGGTTATGTACATGAATTCTAATTTGTAAAATACCAGATTGTTTACTGAGCATTTAATTAACTTATCTTGTCTCATTTATAGAATAAATAATTAAAAATATTTTGTGAACTGCCAATAGTGCCAGACTGAAGCGTATGTGTATAAAGAGACTATTATTAATTATCACTTGCTTAATGTTCTAGGAAGGAAATATTCATATTTCCTCCAAGCTATTAATCAAAGCCAGTTCTCATCATTTTTCATTTTCCATTTTCCTCACTACATATACTGTTGGTACTGGGGTTCGATTTTGCTTCCAACCTTTGATACCCTTTTCTAAAGAAGTTTATGAATTTGTTGGTTTCATGGTTGCAAACAGCATGTGGCAACAGCTCTCCTTTTCTATTCTCCTGTGTAATGTTGCCATGGTCAACATGCGGATCCACGCTTGGTATCTACTTCTCACCTGTCTTCTATTCCTAGTTAAGTGGGAATAAAAGTAAAGAAAAGGGAAGAATTCTTAGACTCCTGTACCAAAACTGAAGTTAAAACAAAAACACCTTTCTTGTAAAAATAAATGTAACTTGGTTCAGAAGCCATAACATTTGGGTCAATGTGGCGCCCCTGAGTGTCAGGTGCCACAGGGTACTACATCAACCCCGGATTCCTGGAAGACCAGTGCTGGTAAAACACCAGAAACACACACATCCATGCCCTTTTTCCCACACTGAGTAACAAGCTACAGATGAAACTGATGGATGGCCACCTTTTGGTCGGGACTCATCCAATCCATTAGTTAGAAACCTGGGAGGAGGAGGGGCTAGTCAGTGGAGTGATGGGAGATGGACATCTTGTCAGACAGAAGTGAGACACACTGAAAGAAGTCAGTTAGATCTTAAGTTAACAAAACGTGAAGTCAGACGTCAGTACACAAACGGAAAGTGTAAAGTGACTCACTGAGTAAAAGGAGTACGGTTACCAGAGAAAGTATGGGGAGTACTCACTGGACCAAGTACCGGCGGGGCACAGGGCCCTAGTTCAGGAGGACGTTGCAAGCTCACCTGATAAACACCTGCCCGGTGAGGGGACCATCAAGGACCTCATCGACGTTAGTGTCCGGGGCACAGCAGCAAAGAGGGAACCTGAGAATGGTTACAGAGGTCCGACCCAAGAGAGGTTCAAGCTGCCTGCCATAAAGGCCAAGACAGTGAAAACAGGAGGGGACCCCCAAAACGCTCTAGGCTGCGGGGACCCACCAACTACAGATGACTGCAAGGAACTAAAGCTCCCCAGGTCACTACACTGGCACTGGAACAAAAGGAATACCGGATTGGTAAAGACCAGCACCAGCTGGGTTGCAGCAACTCCAAACCAGTGAGTAAAGCACAAGTTAAACTGCAGCCCCTATGTTGTCTGAATTCTTCCTATTGCAGCACCACACTACAACCACCATCATCCTCCCCTGGGGCCTAACCCTACTTGCGGAGGGCCATAACACCTAAGCTGCCTAAAACCTCCAGCCCCAGCAATGAGAGACTTTGCAGTGGTGGCTTTCTTCATATAACCGCATGCCGCAAGTGGCGTCATGGAAAACAATTTATTTTTATTATTCCCTTGTACAAAATCCCCTTTTTAAATGACCCCAAGGGTCACGTAATCGGGCAACGGACACCCGTGATATGTCCCAGCATGGGCGTACCCACGCTGGGGCAGGGGGGGGCAGCTGCCCCCCCTAGAAGCAGGGCAGGGCCACCATCAGGGCATTACTACTGTGCCTGGTGTACCAGGCCCGGTGAAGAGAGGGGGCCCAGGGTAATTACTTGGGTTTGTTAAGCCCCAGGCAGGATGGGCCCCTTCTCTTCACCGGGCCCCAGTCACAGGCGCAGCAGAGGGGCCCGGCCGTGTCGTTTCTTCCACTGCACACATGGCTAAATTGCAGGCGAAGCCCTTCTAGGATATCACATGCAAATTAGCCATGTGGCCGGAAGCGAGTAGCGCAGGGAGGCGGCGCGTCATCATACAGCACTGTGATGAGGTCATCACTCTGCGCCTCATCACAGTGCTGCGTACAACGAGGAGGTGGCGAGGACATGGCATCCAGCGGGGACAGGTAAGCGCTGTAAGCTGAAGACGATCGTCGGGGTGGTGAGGTGCTGATCCCAGCCCGAGGGGGGCCCGCTAAGCTCTGCCTGGGGCCGCCCGCAGACCCGCCGACTGCCGGATCACAGAACCGCCGACCACAGGCCCCGTCGACCGCAGACCCGCCGACCGCAAGCCCGCAAGCCCGCAGACCCACCAACCACAGGCCCCACCGATCGCAAGCCCGATGACCACAGGCCTCCAGACTGCTGACCCCTGCTTTGCTTCAGCTAGATCAGGCGTGGGAAACCTCCGGCCCGTGGTCTCACGCCTCCCTGCTGTGGGCCTCCTGCCCCTCTGCTGTGGGCCTCCTGCCCCTCTGCTGTGGGCCTTCTGCCACTCTGCTGTGGGCCTCCTGCCCCTCTGCTGTGGGCCTCCTGCCCCTCTTTTTTTTCCTTGAAAATTTCTGTATATAATTCTATATGTATAGTGAAGTGAGGCTGATGGGCTGTGCAGCAGTATAGTGGGGTGAGGGGGATGGGTGAGGCAGTGTACAGTAGATGAGGGCAGAGATGGTCGTGCACTGGTATAGTGGGGTGAGGGGGATGGGTGAGAGTACAGTAGATAATATGCATGCCTCCCAGCATTCCTCAGTAATGTGTATGCCCCCCAGCCCCCAGTAATGTGCATGCCTCCCAACATTTCCCAGTAATGTGTATGCCCCCCATTGTCCCTCAGTAATGTTTATATCTCACAGGCCCCCAGCGTCTCCCAATAATGTATATGGCCTCCCTCAGTGTCCTCCAGTTATTTTTATATCCCACAGTCCCCCAGCATCTACCAATAATGTGTATGGCCTCCCTCAGTGTCCTCAAGTAATGTGTACTTGACCGACCATGTCTTGCCCCCCCCAGTTTTGATCCTGGGTACGCCCATGTGTCCCAGTGAATACAAGACCTGGGACTGAGTACCCCAAAACCCTAGGGTGGTTCATCCCCAACCATCCATAAAATTAAGTATAGTCCACAAAAAAACAGGTGTTTTGTTCTGCCGTTCATAGTGTCCTGTTTGAAAAAAACCCACTGTCCGTCATTTTCTTACAACTCTTCCATAGTTTGTACTGTATATGTAAAACTTGATGACATGCTATTATAAACGGAACATGCTGAGAAAGAAAAATTAGAAGGAGGAACTTCATTTTTCACACTCTGTGTGGGCTTTTTTCTATCGCTACCTGACTGCCCAGTTCATCCTCCGCTTCAAGCCTTGGCCTTTGACAGATCCAGTAAGGTGAGTTTGACTGTGGTTCGAAGATAGCGACTGTGTGATGTTCTTGCACTTCTTCTGCCCTGTATGCTGGGGATAATTCTCAGTATTTCCTCCTATGTTGTCTATATCGTTAAAACCAGAAGTTTAAATACACTATCTAAAAAGATGCATATGCATGTTTACCTCACTATATCAAATGAAATATGAAATCAGAATAAACCTTTATCGTTTTAGGTCAATTAGGAACCAAAATTATTTATATTTGCCAAATGCCAGAATAATGAGAGAGAGAATGTTTTAAGGCAACCTGAATAGTAGGTGGGCAACCTTTGAACACAATATATGTTAGCTTTATAACATTTAGAAACTTTTGGCCTTGTTTTTTTTCCCAAAAATTGACTTTTAAAAACTGACTAGTGAAAGAAAACGTAATATCATAGCATACTCCACGTCACTTTCTCAAATATGGGTCAGACTGCAATGGAAATTATAACTGCCTTAAAAAGCTATGAGGTATTAAACATAGTTGACATTTTCTTTCGCCATTTTGAAAAGGAATGGAGAACCATTTTCTGAAGCAGAAGACTTCTCCAGCTATGGAAATCCTCACCACAATACATGTGACAGGCATAAAAGCACCAGAGGGTGCCATCTTAGAATCTGTGAGGTGCTCACATTCCCCTACTTAAACTAGGGTTAGGGCCAGCTGGCAAGAACCAAAAGTAGTGGAGATTCCCTCTTGTAGGTTTGCCATAGTGGAAAAGAGCAGACCCAAGGACCTAAAAGTCCCAATGCAGACCAAGACAAAGGGCAGTCCTGAGCATTAATAAGTTGATAAAGATACTGGGAGGAGAGCGAAGCCCTCACCAGACTGCCAGATAAGAGAGTCAGCATGGGAGAACAGGCAGCTAGAAAGAGTAAAGGCCACTTTACACGCTGCGATATTGGTACCGATATCGCTAGCGTAGGTACCCGCCCCCATCGGTTGTGCGACACGGGCAAATCACTGCCCGTGGCGCACAACATCGCCCGGACCAGTCACACTACTTACCTGCTCTTCGACGTCACTGTGACCGGCGAACCGCCTCCTTTCTAAGTGGGCGGTCCGTGCGGCGTCACAGCGACGTCACTAAGCGGCCGCCCAATCAAAGCAAAGGGGCGGAGATGAGTGGGATGTAACATCCCGCCCACCTCATTCCTTCCGCATTGCGGGCGTCGGCAGGTAAGGTGAGGTTCCTCGCTCCTGCGGCGTCACACTGAGCGATGTGTGCTGCCGCAGGAACGACGAACTACATCGTACACGCTGCAGCAGTGATATTTGAGAAGTGACCCCCATGTCAACGAGGAGCGATTTTGGACGTTTTTGTAATGATCCAAAATTGCTCCTTGGAGTCACACACAACGAGATCGCTACAGCGGCCGGATGTGCATCACAAAATCCGTGACCCCAATGAGATCGCTGTAGCGATCTCGTAGCGTGTAAAAACCGCTTAAGGTTGGTGCTAATTGATTTGAAGAAGGTTATTTGCTCAACCCCTAAAAGCAAAGAGCAGCAGGAGGACACTTGCCCCAAGCTGGTGAGACAAGTTGATATTTGAATTGAAGGTACGGTGGCTCTTGCAGCGCTGGGGTCCTGGGTTCAAATCCCACCAAGACCAACATCTGCAAGGTGTTACGAACAGGCGCCGCCATAGCCACAAGCAGCCTGCTGCAGTTCCTGTTGCGCCCAGGCGCCGGCTGCCGTTCTTGGCCGTGCCTCGGGTCGTCCAGTTGGCTGTTCCTTCCACCACGTCTAAGTGTGGAGAGGCGGCTAGTGCGCATGCGTGCGCCGATTTACCCCAGACAGAGTTTAAGCCCGGTGTTTTGCCTAGTGAGCATGCTCAGCCTGTTTGTGTTATGTCTGAGACCAAGTCCTCAGTTAAGGCTACTGAGCATGCTCCCACAATTAACCCTAACAGCCTCTTTGCACAGGTACTTGGACTTCGTGCTGTGTCTAAGTTCTGGGATGTGCCTACTGAGCATGCTCAAACTGATAGTCTGCTTTCTAAGCCTGTGGCTCAGGCTACTGAGCATGCTCAGGCACTTAGTGCATCAGAGGCTAGGTCCGGTAAGGACCTCACTGAGCATGCCCTCTGATAGGGCAGAGGGTGTCAGGTGTCCTGATGACGTGGCAACTCCGGACTGGCTCGCAGAGGCCCACCCCTATGATCTGGCACCTCAGTATTGGTCGTCAGACGATGACTGGTGAAGTGATTGGGGCGTGGCCGCCATGAGGTCATCAATGACGTGGCGGTTCCGGATAGGTCGCATGTGACGTCACTGATGACATGGCACTCTGCTATTGGACCTTGGTGGTTCTACCCTGGGTTTGGGGCGGACCCAGGTTATAAAAGGGGCTGGAGACAACATGGAGGTGCGCAGTCTTCACTTTTGCTCAGTCAGAGCACACCTCCATGTTAGAGCCTCATTGCGGCATAAGCCTATGTTGGGAAGCGGTAGGTAGGGTTAGGCGAATGGTGCCTGTCACGCCAAGATTCGTGGCTCGGCACATCAGGGTCAGGCGCCGTGCTTCCCTCCTGCCGTTCCAGTCTTGCTATAGCAGCCCAGTGGCATTAACTGGGCTGCGGCTGCTGTGCTTCCTGTCCGATTGTGCCCCCTACGCACACGGACAACGCACCTGCTGCGCCACCTGTCTGATTGTGCTCCCTACGCACACGGACAACGCACCTGCTGCGCCACCTGTCGAATTGTGCCCCCTACGCACACGGACAACGCACCTGCTGCGCCATCTGTCCGGTTGTGCCCCCTACGCGCACGGACAGCGTACTCCAGGACCCCTGTGGAGTTAACAGGGTGTTCCTTATCCTCCTCGGCTTCCCGATCAACGCTACTGGTGTACCCATTTGGCCTGACGTGTCCTACACACACGTGGCCAGGCGAGAGGTGGCCAGAAACGCTAATTGGAGGACCGCTCGGCCTGACGTGTCCTACACACGTGGCCGACAGGGCGCTTTCGTGGCGGTCTTCCGGTCAACGCTACCTGGTTACCACCCGGCCTGACGTGTTTCCTGCACACGTGGTTGGTGTAGCGCTAGGTGCACCAAAACGCTAATCGGCTTGTCGTCCGGTCTGACGTGTCCCAACACACGTGACCGGTTCCCAGAGTTCCTGGGTTATCTCAGAGCCATCCAGCTCTATAGTCTCCGCCTAACCCTCAGGTGCCAGCAGCTCCTTTGTCATCTGGAGCACGGTGGGCCCCGACTGGCGATTAGGATATATACCCCCTGGTCCTAATCTGCCGATCCCCCCGTAACAGTAAGACTGCGCCAGGGTCTGGCTGGCATGGCGGAGATGGAGCAGCTATGTCAGTTCATGCTGCAGCTTGATGCCAGAGTGAGGTCTCTGGAGAAGTCTGCTCTTGCTGCTGATATGGATGATGTGGTGGCTCAAGCGGCTGCAATGGTGTCCGTCACCAAGCCTACTCCAACCCTCCCTCACCTCTCGCTGCCCAACAAGTTTACGGGGAACAGCAAGGCATGTAGGGGATTCGTGAACCAGTGCTCAGTCCATCTAGAGCTGTTGGCTGCACGGTTTCCTACAGAGAGGTCGAAGGTGGGGTTTATCATCTCCTTGCTCTCCGATAGAGCACTGGAGTGGGCTACACCATTGTGGGAGAGGAATGACCCCGTAGTACAGGACTCTAAGGAGTTTTTGGAGTCCTTACGACAAGTGTTCCTGGGGCCTCATGTCACTCACGACTCGGCCCTACAGCTACTGACTTTGGAGCAGGGGCGTACCTCCTCAAGTCAATATGCTGTGAGTTTCCGGACACTTGCTGCAGAACTGGGGTGGTCAGAGAGGACTCTCATTCCACTGTTCTGGAGGGGATTAGCCTCACACGTGAAGGACGCATTAGCGTCGCGTGAGGTACCAACTACCCTTGAGGGCCTCATGACTCTGGCTACCCGCATTGACCTTCGGACCTCCGAACGTCAGCTGGAGCGCAGGTCAGAGGGTTGTTCAGCCACTGTAGTGGTCTCTCCTACTGCACCTCCCTTAGAGGACATCTCTGTCCCTATGGACATCTCTAGGGTTGGTGTTGCTAGGTCTTCGAGTCGCAAGGGCATTTCCTGTTTCGCTTGTGGGCAGTATGGTCATTATGCCAACCGTTGCCCAAACCGTCAGGATAAGCGACCACGATTGGTGACCATAGCTGGAGGTAGACTGGACTCTGCGTCATCCATTAGGGTGACGTTTCCCGCGTCCATTTCCTTTAAGGGGTCAACATGGTCCACAAGGGCAAGTGTGGACACAGGTGCTGGGGATAGTTTCATCTCCTCCTCTTATGCCCGGCGGCATGCCATCCCGCTGGTGCAAATGCCAAGGCCAGTGAGATTCCGTGTGGTGGATGGGTCCTTGTTGCCCAAGGTAATTCACCAGCGGACAGTGCCCATTACCCTTGCCATGTCATCTGGGCATAGGGAGACCATTTCATTTCTGGTTCTCCCTAAGGGTGCAGATGATATTCTGCTGGGTATTCCTTGGTTGAAGCGGCATTCCCCACAGATCGACTGGTCGTCTGGGGCGATTACGCGGTGGAGCGAGTCTTGTAGCTCCCACTGCATGTCTCCATCTTCCGTCCGTCGCTCAGTGGTATCTGTGGCGACTATAGACCATTCGAGTGGGAGGGCCGCTAGAGGGGGGGGTACTGTTACGAACAGGCGCCGCCATAGCCACAAGCAGCCTGCTGCAGTTCCTGTTGCGCCCAGGCGCCGGCTGCCGTTCTTGGCCGTGCCTCGGGTCGTCCAGTTGGCTGTTCCTTCCACCACGTCTAAGTGTGGAGAGGCGGCTAGTGCGCATGCGTGCGCCGATTTACCCCAGACAGAGTTTAAGCCCGGTGTTTTGCCTAGTGAGCATGCTCAGCCTGTTTGTGTTATGTCTGAGACTAAGTCCTCAGTTAAGGCTACTGAGCATGCTCCCACAATTAACCCTAACAGCCTCTTTGCACAGGTACTTGGACTTCGTGCTGTGTCTAAGTTCTGGGATGTGCCTACTGAGCATGCTCAAACTGATAGTCTGCTTTCTAAGCCTGTGGCTCAGGCTACTGAGCATGCTCAGGCACTTAGTGCATCAGAGGCTAGGTCCGGTAAGGACCTCACTGAGCATGTCCGTGAGGTGGCAGGCCCTAATAGGGCAGAGGGTGTCAGGTGTCCTGATGACGTGGCAACTCCGGACTGGCTCGCAGAGGCCCACCCCTATGATCTGGCACCTCAGTATTGGTCGTCAGACGATGACTGGTGAAGTGATTGGGGCGTGGCCGCCATGAGGTCATCAATGACGTGGCGGTTCCGGATAGGTCGCATGTGACGTCACTGATGACATGGCACTCTGCTATTGGACCTTGGTGGTTCTACCCTGGGTTTGGGGCGGACCCAGGTTATAAAAGGGGCTGGAGACAACATGGAGGTGCGCAGTCTTCACTTTTGCTCAGTCAGAGCACACCTCCATGTTAGAGCCTCATTGCAGCATAAGCCTATGTTGGGAAGCGGTAGGTAGGGTTAGGCGAACGGTGCCTGTCACGCCAAGATTCGTGGCTCGGCACATCAGGGTCAGGCGCCGTGCTTCCCTCCTGCCGTTCCAGTCTTGCTATAGCAGCCCAGTGGCATTAACTGGGCTGCGGCTGCTGTGCTTCCTGTCCGATTGTGCCCCCTACGCACACGGACAACGCACCTGCTGCGCCACCTGTCTGATTGTGCTCCCTACGCACACGGACAATGCACCTGCTGCGCCACCTGTCCAATTGTGCCCCCTACGCACACGGACAACGCACCTGCTGCGCCATCTGTCCGGTTGTGCCCCCTACGCGCACGGACAGCGTACTCCAGGACCCCTGTGGAGTTAACAGGGTGTTCCTTATCCTCCTCGGCTTCCCGATCAACGCTACTGGTGTACCCATTTGGCCTGACATGTCCTACACACACGTGGCCAGGCGAGAGGTGGCCAGAAACGCTAATCGGAGGACCGCTCGGCCTGACGTGTCCTACACACGTGGCCGACAGGGCGCTTTCGTGGCGGTCTTCCGGTCAACGCTACCTGGTTACCACCCGGCCTGACGTGTTTCCTGCACACGTGGTTGGTGTAGCGCTAGGTGCACCAAAACGCTAATCGGCTTGTCGTCCGGTCTGACGTGTCCCAACACACGTGACCGGTTCCCAGAGTTCCTGGGTTATCTCAGAGCCATCCAGCTCTATAGTCTCCGCCTAACCCTCAGGTGCCAGCAGCTCCTTTGTCATCTGGAGCACGGTGGGCCCCGACTGGCGATTAGGATATATACCCCCTGGTCCTAATCTGCCGATCCCCCCGTAACACAAGGAGTTTGTAAGTTCTCCCCTATTTGGGTGGATTTTCTCCGGGTTCTCCGGTTTCCTCCCACACTCCAAAGACATATTGATAGGGAATTTAGATTGTCAGCCCCAATGGGCACAGTGTTGCCAATGTATGGAAAGCGCTGTGGAATTAATAGCGCTACATATTATTATTATTATTACTACTCCCACAGTGTTTTTGCAGTGCAACCAGGTGTTCCACCTGAATCCCACTAAATACGGTATTCAAATGTACCCCAAATGTGGCCATAGACTGCTATTACAGTAGTAGAAATTAAATTAACTCAGTTTTTGCTTTTTTATGAAAGTGTCTGTTTTTTTCAGACACTATATGGAGAGAAGGTATGCACACCAGTGACTATGTAAGGGGAATATATGAAAAGCAGAAACTGCTGTGTGAATACTGACATGAAAAATCCAATAGCTATATGTAAGAATGAAAATATGAAAATGGAACCTGCATTACTGCCATGAACATATGAATAAAGAGAAATGTAGCTATTGAATTGATCAATGCAATAGAGCCCCAACACTACGCCAAAGTATTTCTCTACGTTGGGGTCCCTAGCTAGTGTGTGTTTTTTTCAGACAGGCACATATAGTTAACAGGCCTTGTTTTTTGGCCCTTCTGAAAAGACAGACTCTATCAGAATAAAAAGCATAGAGATCGTTTCTATTTCTGTGATAGTCTATGGCCCCGTCTGAGTTTTTTGGGGTTTTTTTCACAAATCTTGTTTTTTTTTGGGGGGGGGGGATTTAGGAGTCATCCCAATGTGCACTGCAAATATATGGTGTAAACAGGGCTAAAGATACACACATTACCCCTTTACCAGGGAAGTGCCGCTTGGGACTAATGGACTTGAAAGACTGTAATGTAAATATGTTATTGCTATCATCTTGGAAGAAAAGGTCTCTGCTCCTCAACATCCCTTTTGTGCCTGTAAGGCCTGTTTTGAGATGTAATGTTTTAGTACACCCTGCTTTCTTATGGAGAGGCTGAAAACGTATATATGTACAGTAAAGTCCTGAGTGATGCTGAGAAAATAGAATGCTATGTCCGAAATGTTTGATCAACTAACAATACTATCCTCTTCCTTTTGTAAAATAATGATATGTCCAAGAAATGTTCTCCGCAGTGAGCGCATGCTGCTTTTCAACAGGAACATGACATGAAAATTCTTGTGCAGACAGCTCCACTGCTCATCCGAAAAAGCCCTTAGTCAGAAATGAATTATATTACCAGAATGTTCTTGGGCTATTAAAAGAAATAGCAGCTGGAGGATATATGTGCAATTATTCGATACAAATTTGTGGCCAACGATATCCACTGTGCCTCCACGCCACGCCGACAATGTATATCAGATGTATTAACGATAACACCAAAGTCATATATTATATTATTTTCGTAATAATTAATCACCGCCTGTGTTGATCATCACTTAGCTCATAGAACATTTTAATAGGTCAGAAAGTTAATGTTTCAAAACCCACGACAAAGTAAAGGAGACAATCTCATTTCAATCCATACAAGCTATTGCACATGGCTACGACGCTGGTTAAGCATTTCAGAGATTATCTGTTAATTACACGGAGGTTTGTATTTTGATGTTGTCAGTATAATTAATTGCTCACTCTCCAACGTCTTTTCCTTTTCAGATCTGAACAGTAGAGACCGCTGCATACTGCTAACAAGTACAATCTGTTTTGTGACAGATTAGAATTTAGGTTATTTATGATTTGGATAAATTATGAATCTGTATCTTACAAGAGCATTGAACGATAGCTGCAAGGAAAATGACTGAATACTTGGAGCTAGGATCAGCTGTAGCGTAGGACAAACAGCTTTTGCTGTTATATAAAATGACCTGGCTTTTCACTATTTATAGCATCTGAATGCAATTTAATCTCTTAAGGTGCCGCCAGTGATAAAATAAATAGCAAAAATTGGACTCATTTACATACCTTGTAGATAAGAGCTTTCCCTTATCCCTATTAATATAACTGCGTTTCTTAATTATGAAGATAGGAATCATGGCAACAGTAGACAATGTTCTTTTGTAAACTGAACTCATAATAAATTCACTTCTGGATATAGAGTTTATGAGTAAAATCCATACTATCCTTTGGGACAATATCTTGTTTATATTAATTCATCTTCCATTTCAGATTTGCCCTTCCTGGATTCATCATGTCCTTCTCACCATAACAATATATCTTGAAGCATAATTATATGAATAGTGCATAATGTGTATATATAATTGTGTATATGAACCCTTCAGAATTTTCCAGATTTATGCATAAATTTGACCTTAAACTACATCAATTTTTCTCACAAGTCCTAACAGTAGATAAAGAAAAGCAAACTGAACAAGGAGTGACAAATGTTACACACTGGCAGTTTTTTTATTGGGGAAAATGATCTGATATCACATATCTGTGAGTGACAAAAGTATGTGAACCACTGTTTTCAGTATCTGGTATGACCTCTCTTGTGCAGCAGTAACTACATGTAAATGTTACCAGTAACTGGTTACAAGTCCTGCGCATCGACTTGGAGGAATTTGAGACCATTTCTCTCAATAAAACAGCTTCATATCTGTTATATTGTTATATTGGTGGGTCTTCTCCATGAATTGCTCACTTCAGGTCCTTCCTCAACATTTCTGTAGGATTAAAGAGGTTGGCCACTAAGAAACAAAGCAAAAAGTAAGTAGCTCACCATGCTGTGTATAACAGTCTCAATCCATGATGTAGAAAATGGGTACCAGATCCTCTGGTAAGGCATCCACCAGACAAATAGCAACAAAGATGTTAAGGAACAGCATCTTCCAAGGAGCGATGACTAAAATCTAAAAACCCTTATTCAAAGCATGTTGAAAACAATTAAAAAACTGCAGCATGATAACACCTAGGTGTTATCATGCTGCAGTTTTTTCAATGTTTTTACATGCTTTGAAAAAAAGTTTTTTTATTTACTCATCGCTCCTTGGAAGATGTCATTCTTATTTTCTTATTTTCTATTTTTCAGGTCACTACTTTAACATTGATGACCTATCCTTAGGGTAGGTCATCAATGTTTGATTGCCCGGGGTCCGACACCCGACACCTACACCAATCGCTGTAGCTGGAAATGCTCAGTTCTGGAGCTGCTCCATCTTCTGATAGTGACCACGGCCCAGTACTGCACATCCGCCTGCTATTGATTTGAATAGGAGGTAGATGTGCAGTACCCGGCCGATGCCGCTATCAGAAGACCGAGAATCTCCGGAACCGAGCCTTTCCGGCCACAGGCACGGCCGGCACTGATAACAGCTGATTATCGGGGGGGTGTCAGCTGTCAGACCCCAGTCAATCAGACCCCAGTCAATCAGACATTGATGACCTATCTTAAGGATAGGTCATCAGCGTTAAAGTAGTGGCCAATTTTTTGGCCATTCCAAAACTTTGTCTTTAATCTTCTTTAACACTAGAACTACTGAGGTAGTCATTTTGACTACTTTGCACCATGTATTTCTATATAGGTGTCACGAGTCCAGTAGTTCTAGTGTTAACCATTCTTGTATACAATGACATTTGTGCTTTGGGTCATTATCTTGCTGCATGACCCACATTCTGGCTCAGAAACTGCACATAAGTGCAAACCATGATATTATGACAATCGTGTTTTACAGATGGTATGAAGTTGTGATGCTGCAAGATATTATTTTTCTTTCTCCACACATGACAATTCTCACTTAAACCAAAAAGCTCTATGTTGGTCACAAAATATTGTTCCAATAGCCTTCTGGCTTGTCCAGATTATGTTTAGCAAACATTGGAGTGAGAAATGTTATTTTGAAAAGCAGTGTTTTTTTTCCTTGCAATCCTGCCAAGCACATCATTTTTGTTCAGTATCCTCTTGATGATGGATTCATGAACATCAACATTAGCTAATGTAAGAGAGACCTTTCATGGATTAGAGGTTACCCTGGGATGCTTTGTGACCTCATGGATTATTATGTCTTGCTTTTGTAGTGATATTTGTGGATCAAACATTCCTCGTGGGGGTAAAAATGGTCCTGAATTTCATTTATTTGTGCACAATTTGTCTGGCTGTGGATTGGTGGCGTTCAAACTCTTTAGAGATGGTTTTGTAACTTTTTCCAGTTTGACTATTAATAAATCTTCTTCTGAGGTCCTCAGAAATCTTTGTGCCAAGATACACTTTCACGAACATATGTTGTAAAGACCGCGCTTTGATAAAAACCTATTCTTTATATAAAACAGGTTAGTTACATCTGATTGTCATCCCATTGATTAAAAACACAAGGACTTTAATTTTGCCTTCAAATTATCTGCTTATCCTAAATATTCAGATTATTTTGCCACTCACAGATATGTGATATAGGATCATTTTCCTCAATAAAAATAATAAAGTGTAATACTCTTAGTTTATTTGTTTTAATTTTTCCATAGATGTCCAGGAATTCAGTTATGTATAATAATGAAAAATTGCATGGGAAAAAATATTCAACGCAAGCAGAACAAGAGGTTCAAAAAGCCATGGAAACTCATGACACCAACTGAAATCTAACAGCAATAAGAAAGCAATCCTACCACTTATTGAAAAATAATATCAGATGTTTCTACTGTTGGCCTATAAAAAAACTGTCTCATTACCAAGTTGCCACGCAAGAAACATCTCATGATTGGTAAAACCAGTGCATTGTCTCATGACCTTCACAACCTTATTTTTGTAAAACATACTGATACCATTGGCTAAAAATTCTCTAAACTACTGAAGACTCCAGTGAGCACTGCTGTGGACATAATCTGTAAATGGAAAAACATAATTTCACTATAAAACTAGCCACGCCCAGGTACTCCCAGCAAGATTTCAGACAGAGGAGTGAAAAGAATTATCAGAAGAGTTGTCCAAGAGTCAATAACTACCTATGGAGAGCTTCAGAAAGACTTGGTATCAGCAGGTACAATTGTTTCAAATAAAACAATAAGTAATGTACTCAACCTCCATTACCTGTATTTCACGCTCACCACGCAAGACTGCATTGCTGAACAAAAAGCATGCTCAAGTGGTTTAAATTTTGCTCAACAACATTTAGACAAGCCTGTGAAATACTGGGTGACTAGTCTGGTCAGATGACACAAAAATTTAACTCTTTGGAGGCCATGATATATTCCATGTTCGGAAGCCAAAAGGCACTTGCATATCACCAAAAAAAGCACTATACCAACAGAACAGTGAAGTTTGGTGGTATGGCGGTGGAAACATCATGGTTGCGACTGGTTTTCAGCATATGGCACTGCCAAACTTCATATAATTGAAGGAAGGATGAATGGACAAATGTACCAAGATATTCTTGATAAATATCTGCTGCCATCTACTAGGATGATGAAGATCAATCAAGGGTGGACATTTCAGCAAGACAATGATCTCAAACACACAGACAAGGAAACTGTCAATTGGTTTCAGAGTAAGAAAATAAAGCTGCTTGAATGGCCCAGCCAATCATCTGACTTGAATCCTATGGAAAATATATGACAGGAACTAAAGCTCAGAGTTCATAGAAGCCCACAGAACCTTCAGAATTTGAAGACTGTTTGTGTGGAAGAATGGACTAAAATCATACTTGAGTAATAATGCACAAGATTAGTCTCTCCATACAGGAGAAGTCTTAAAGCTGTCATCCCAAGAAAGAAAGTATTAAATACATTTCAGTAAGTGTGTTTAATGCTTTTCCCTGTGTCATTTCTCATTATTACACATCACTAAATTTATGGATATGTATGGTTTGATGTTTTTGACAGTGTGGATTGAATGAGTTGCTACCAACATCTAATAAGAAATTCATGTCAATAGCACCTTTAGAAATATATTTACTCAAAAAATTGGTGACGTGCTTAATATTTATTTAATTCACTGTATATCCTATTGCATACATAACACAAAAGGTGATTTAATGATATGTTGACTGATGGCTAAAGATGGCTGATGGAGATATATATGGTTGTTATAGGAACAGTGATAATTCTTCTAAGAGGTTGACCGTCATCAATTAAAGTAACTGCCCTTTTTTAGGGGTGTTATATGATGGTGGGGTAAAAATAAAAAAGAATTATACAGGCATAGCCCGTTGGTTCTCTTTTGTCATGCTTAATTTGTTTAGACCAGCAGTAAAACCTGTGGCCTAGGTGCGGAATCTGTCCTATGGTGTTTTTCTATTCAGACCCTCAACCACCAGAACAAAGAACATAAAAGAGAAAGCCATATTATGCTGATACAGAGAACAAAGTGCCATCATTATCTCTGTCTTCCTAGCACTGATCATAATAGTCTCCCAACCACCTGAATGTGTTGCCAATCATTGGTTTCGGCACGCAATTGAAGGTCAGGATATCAAAGTTTCCAGTAGCAAATGAGGCCATTGGAGAGGCAGCAGTGCGGTAATCGAGCGGTAAGGATTGTGTGGGTCTTTCTGTTATAAGAGTAGGTACATTTTAGTAACTTTTGAAAAGGAGCACAACATTCATTTCAGTGGCAAGTTAAACTTACAGTTAGATCATATATTTTGTGAAACTTTTGCATTTATAAAACATACCCCGTAAGTTGTAAAATTCGAGTATATTATTTCATTAATGTGTTCCAATATTTGCAGGAAAAAAATAATTTTTGCTAACCTAATATATTTTAGACATACAGTAAAAGAAGTAAAAACGTTTGGTGAACATTACAAATTCTTTTACTCATCGTCATACCAGTCTCATAATGATTATACTAGGCTTTTATAGAGGTTAAGTAAAAAATAATGACTCAAAACTGCACCACAAGAGGCTTCTATTTCAGGTAGACGCTGTTAAGAGCTGAAGATCTTCTAAGGCCCATGACTCTGATGCCATTTTACAAGGATATTTGAAAAGCTTAAAATGTGTATGTGTTCATGATGTAAAATAATTAGCTATGAAACAAAGCTTTTCTCAAAGCCTCTGGCTAATAATTTATTAGAGTGCATTAACCCTTACATTAGGCTGCATGTCTGCAGCCATTAAGTGACAGGTCTCTTACACTCTAGCATTTACACAGTTTTTATCATAGAAGTTAGTTTTATGATCTGTAATAGATAGGTGGCACATTTTTAAATCGAACCATTGATTTACATCATTCAGTGGATATCAATTAGCATAAATTCTTTTAACAAGCAATGCAATTTCCTTTAAATAAAAACTGTAGGTTAAACCATTATCTTGTGTTAAGTAGCATTAGGAAAAAGGGCACTTTTGCTGTTCCCCGACACAGGGTCACATCTATTAACTGTATGTGATTTGCATTGCAGCACATATTTATTCAACCAAACCAAATGATACTGAACTACAATAACAGGCTACATGGTTTTAAGACCTGTTCAGGCCAGTGGAACCCAAACTTCTGCAGAACCCTCATACATTCGCCATATGGACCATGCATCATCAAATCAAGATATTTGAGTAAATGGTGAAGCAATGAGATGAAATCACAAAGCAAACCTAGAAAAAAACAGACAGGACAAAACAAAGAGAGAGATCTTTTCCAAATGGCTATCTCCCACAGGTTCAGGAACAAGGCATCCAGGTTGAAACTGGGGCATTCCATCCACGCACGACACCAACAAGAGCTTCAGGAGGCATCAGATGGGTAGCTTGAGGATGCACCACAGGTTCAAAAAAGAAGTGACCGGGTTCAGATTGGAGCATTCAATCCACACATAACACTGACAAAGGCTTCAGAATGCATTGGTTGGGAGTTTCCATGCACGACACCAAGAAAAGTTTCAGAAGGCACCAGATAGGAGTTTGGAGATGCACCACTGGTTCAGAATTGGTTTCAGACAGAGGATGCAGGTCTTTGAAAACATGATTCAAAGACGGAAGGCAGGTGGAGGAGACAGGGAATACACAGACAAGCAGGAGAAGATCCAGTGCACAAACCAAACCCAATGTACCTGCACCTAATTATATAAAATGTCAAATGATAATTACAGAACAACTAAATGGAATATTCAAAAAAGTATCAATTTGATCTGTAACACAGAGCATTACAGCCTTCTATTTATTTTAGATTACAAGTTTGTGTGGAAAAGTCCTCTTTAATATATGGAGCCACATAAAACATCATTAATGTATGGGGAAATATAGGTGGACATTGTTAATGTATGGGGGCCACACAGGATAACATAATTATATTATGGGGTCACTTAGGAGGACATTATTACTATATGGGGGAACATAGGGCGAATCATTTTAATTTACGGGGCCACATTTGGGAGCAATATTAATTTACTGGGGTCACATAAAATGACATTGGTAATGTAAAAGGGCCACATAGGGAGATATTATGGACACAAAGGAGAATATTACTACTATACCTGGGAGCATAAAGAGAGATATTACTCGTGTATGGGGGCAAAATGTGGTCAGAACTACTGTAATTAATGTAATATTGGGTCAACTTTACTCTATATATAAACCAGGCCACAGCCGATATAGGGGTACGTAGTCAGCCCTATACCATGGAAAATTCCCCGTTAAAAATTAACTTTTAATAGTAATATTAAAAAGTCACAGACCAAAATAACCACAAAAACATTAAGGTAATAGCAGGGTGTGTAGTAACAAATGCTAGGTGGGAGATAGAATCAACTGGCCCTAAGTAGGCGCTACTCAATCTCTCACTACCTAGCAATGGAGGGTATGGCGCCCTAGGGTTATGGTGCCCCCATTCACCAACGGGAAACCCTGAATGACCCTAAATAACCTTGCAAAGGCTATAACAAACACCAAAAAATCAGACAGTTACCCCTATCAGGGTGGGATATACAGTACAGGTAGCACTCCCATACACCATCATTTTGATACCCCAGGGAGGCTCCTGCATTGGCTGTTCACCCCCTGTTTTTTTCCCCTGATGAACCTCTGGCATCATTGGGAGGAAACGCGTCGGGACTGCATCTTTGGACACTCTCAGATAAATGATCTACTCTGATTATCCATCCCACCCTGATGGGGGTTACTGTCTGAATTAGAAAGTTCACTGGTGAGTATCTGGTATTATCTGTACTGTATATACCAATCCCCTCCACTATACTGTACAATCATTTTATGATTTAAATTAGTGTTAACACAGGGATTTTTATTAATAATAAGTATTGTGGTATAATTTAGTCACTATTTTGGTGGTAATATATGATCATGGTGTGGCAGAATTTGTTTCTTACATATGGCAGTAGTGGAATATTTGTTTTGGGATTGTGGACTTGGTTCAGTAATTGTATGGGGATTAGTTATTTTGTAACTATATATCTATTATTTAGTTTAGAATTCTAATTACAGCGTTATTCTGTCAGATTTATATATTGTATATGTATTTTTTTTTGATGGGGGACTAATATACACTCTATCAATTGCTTCTGAATGCAATGACTTTCCATTTGTTCAAGTGATGTGATACCAAATACTTACAAGTCAAAAATAAGCTAAAATCATAGACAGTCTAGAAAATGGGGACACACGAGTACCAACATGAAGAGAATAATCTGATTTTTAGCAATCCAAAAGTGGTATACCTATATGACGTTTTGGTCCTAATATACTGAATTTCTTCAGATAAATGAATTATGGTACATATAAAGAATCAGGTGAAAAAAGATCTAGTGGAAAAAATCATTAGAGGAATTGTGATATTAAACCAGCTTTTCAGTATTAGAATCGGAGTGCAATTTTTTTCTCTTCTGTAAAAAATATTTATGGACATACTTCTCATTGCTTAACATAAAATCCCAATCCTCAGTCTAAATAGTGCACATAATCCTTTAAACAATCCACCATACACTAAAATAAACTCAGACTCCAAAGCTAGTCTCCCATACACATTAGACTGTTGTTGGTTGGGCACCGAATTTGTCCAACACATCAGCCAATCGATCGTCAGGCTAGATGTCGATCATATCTGATTTCAGACAGCTGATCAATTGTTCTTTAAGCTGATAAACTGTCAGGAAAGATGAATATTGGTGGCTTTCTCATCGGGAACACAGGAATGCTAAGCTGAACGACCTGTGTATGAGAGAGTTGTCATAGGTGGCTGATGGCCAAAGGATCAGGCAACAGCCATATCTTGTGTATTGTGAGCTCACAACTCAGAGTTTCAACCATACTTTTGATTTCTAAATCCATAAAATAGGAGTTTACAGGCGGTCAGCAGGATATTGCATAGATATTATTTAGACCCCACAAAGCTACGCGTTTCGACGTCGAAACGCGTAGCTTTGTGGGGTCTAAATAATATCTATGCAATATCCTGCTGACCGCCTGTAAACTCCTATTTTATGGATTTATAAATAAAGATGATTTTTTACAAGATTTTTTGGACCGCGCTGGAAATTTCTCTTCCTTGATTCTTCTATGGCAGCCTAGCCCTCCGTGCGCAGCCTTGGACATACAGCGGATCACAGCACTCGGTGAGCTGAATTTTCTCTTCTGTCTCATACTTTTGATTTGTATTGCCAATGTCAAAATTAAAGGGCAGCTCACTATTTAGGAATGTCACTTTGGTTGCCGTTGCCAGGTCCCGTGCCCCAGGGCCTTTTTGAAAAGGGGTTATTTACATGGAAGATTAAAGTCATTTATGTGACGCTACCTGCGGGTTGTGGTTAACAGGATGGAACCTCCGCTGCTTGGTGGAATTACCCCTAGGCTGATGGTGATGGCAGCTATGGTGGTAGGCCCTCCGCAGGCAGGGCTGAGCCAGGGGATTTGTGAGATGGGAGATTTCGAACTTTATAATGAAGAAGACCACACCAGGGTTGTAATGAACAGTCTCTACTCACTTTAACCTGTGGACGGCTGGTTCAGGTCCCTGTATTCCAGTGCCAGTTTAATGACTCGGTTGCTCAGTCCCCAGCACTCTCAATGCAGTTTGGGTCCCCGTAGCTTGAAGCGGTTTGGGGGTCCCGACTGTCCCTGTTAGGTAACAGTCTCCTCGTCCATACAGCTGGCAGTGTGAATTTTGTGGGGAGGTATGTGTCCGAACCCCGATCCTTGCTTTACTGCTAATGCCTCCAGATCTGTAGATAAGTGAAGTCCATGCAGGTCCCTCCACTGTGCAGGAATTTGCCAGGCCATGTGAAACTGTCGCCTGACCTAGGGCCCTGTGCCCCGTGTGTGCTTGGTTCCAGTGGTGCTTCCTCGTACCGTCCCTGATAACTTCACTCCAGAGGTACTCATTTTCTCATTTGCTATTCTGGCAACCTACTCCTGTGCCCCCAGGTCACCGTTACACAGACCCAGCTCGAGGCACGTCCGTGCACTTCACTGTGCACCACTGTTCTCTGTAGACTCACTAGACTCTTACTGCCTTGTCGACTCCCACCATGCTGTCTAGTCCCCTGGTCTGGCTCCTCCCCCCAGGTGGCCATCTCCCAGTGTCTGACTAGTGAATGCCCCTGGTGTGGTGTGGGAACTAGGATTTTGGTGTGTGCAGGTGTTACTGGCACTGGTGTTCCAGGTCCCAGAGGGTAGGTCCTGCATCCTTGTGGGGATGCAGTACCTAATAGTGCTCTGAGAGGCACAGGGGTGCTAGAATGACACCAGGAAATGCACACTTCAAAAAAGAGCGCAATCAAGCTCACAATACCGGGATCCAGTCTACAGAACTCCAGAGACCCTGCCATGAAATCTTGAGATTCCTTGGAACCCAAACTTTGGGAGCCACTGCCTTTGCACAATATTGTTAGCAGTAAGGTATACAGTAGGAATTTTAGATCTTCTTAAAAGGCACCCATACAATGATCATGTGAAATCCCTGCTGCAGCACAGAGCAGCATTAATTAAATATGTAACGATGACATTTGTGATTGCACCATGTGTGTTGAGGGAGATTAGCTTCTTCCAACATGGTTGTGAGCAGGGAACCCCTTAAGAATCTCCATGTCTCAAAATGGTATATAGAAAGATATTTTCCTGGACTGTTGTCAGCAGATAATCCCAGTATACTGTATACTCAATGTAAGTAGCTTTTCCATAATTATAGGAAGAATAAACAGTAAGAATAAGTCTACAGATCAGTGAGTTTGAATTGATGACTGCTTTGACATGGAAATTATGTGATGTATGATTCTTGTGTTCACAAATCGTTTCTGATGTTATCAAGTTCCCATAAGAATAAAATATGCACGTAGTGTGTTACATGTGCATCATTATAATAGACAGTATGAGCATGATGACTGATGAGTGTTGTGCTCTTTTAAATATATGACATACCATGCAAATTGGAAAATGTTATCTCTGTTGGTTTCATCGACAATACTGTCTACCACTGAGAGGTGTCATTAGCTCCACTCAATTAAAGAGGTTATCCTGGTCTTTGGAATTTTAGGCCACCAGTATTAGATTGTTATAAATATGATTTTCATCCCCCCTTGCTGATCAACTAAAAGTAGGCCATCAATTTTGATGACCTGAATAACCATGGAGGCATTCACATGCCCATTTTTACAGGATTGAATCAGACATTTAATGTAGTAGTTTTAATATCCACAAAATCTCGCACAGTTGTCTGAATGTGAAGGATCTGATGGCGGGGTGTACATTGAAATCATAGACCCCTATAGCAAAAATGAAAATTGTCGCTCCCTAAAAAAATATATTTGGCAGAGTAGTTTGTGTAATGCTTCACAGGCATAGCCACAGAATAGCATGTCTCCCAACTTTTAAAGACAGGGATAGGAATATGCATTGCAGCATGTATCCCTACTTAAGTCTCGTAGTTTTCTCACCTACTATGAAATCTCTTTCATGGTCCTTATACTGTATGATGCCCCAAAATTGCACCATTCCATCACACATTAAAAAATCCCTCTCAGTGACCCCCTTACTGTATGATGCCTCAACAGTGACCCTTCATACTATGATTTTCTTACAATGACCTTCCTCTCTTGGTATGATGCCTCTACAGTTCATCCACACACAGTATGGTGCACCCACAGTGAGCCCCCTTCAGTATGATGCCTTCACAGTGCTAACTTCCACAGTATGATGCACAGAAGTGATCCTCCCACAATATGATGTTCTCACAGTTTGCCCACATACATTATGAGGCCCCAACAGTGAACCTCAACACAGTAGAATATCTCCACAGTAACCTCCCCCACAGTATGATTCCACTACAGTCCCCCACATGTTGCCTCCCCAAAAATATGATACTAAACAGTGACCTCCGGCGTACTGACTGACAAAATAAAAAAAAAAAAGTTAACTAGCCCCATTTGGTGAATGTGGATACCGTTGAAATAAAGAAGCCAACCACATGGGGGGTGCTGTTTGAGACGGGACCTCCTTACTCATGCCTTCCAAGCAGGGCCACCATCAGGGCATTACTACTGTGACTGGTGTAGCGGACCTGGTGAAGAGGGGAGGCCCGGCAGAGCCTGGGGTAATTACTTAGCTTTATAAAGCCTCAGCCCCCCTCTTCAATGAAGTCCCAGTCACAGCCGCAGCAGAGGGGCCCAGCCATGTTGCTTCAGCCGCTAGTGCACATGAATAAGATGCACGCCAAGCCCTTCTAGGGCATTGCATGCAAATTAGCCATGTGGTGGGGGATGTGAGTGGAGCAGAGCAGGAAGGGAGGCTGCGGGCAACGCGGTGTAGGCGAGCGTGCGGCATTCGGCAGGGAGAGGTAGGCGCTCTATGAGCTGAAGATCACCGGGGCGGAGAGGTCCACTGACTGCAGCACAGGGTGGTGGGGGCCTGCTGACTGCAGGACAGGGTGGTGGAGGGACCTGCTGACTTCAGCCCCGGGTGGTGGGGGCCTGCTGACTGCAGCACAGAGTGGTAGGGGCCTGCTGGGTGGTTTGGGCCCGCTGACTGACTGCAGCCCTGGGTGGTAGAGGGGCCAGCTGACTGCAGCACAGGTTGGTGGGGGCCTGCTGACTGCAGTACAGGGTGGTGGGGGCCTGCTGACTCCAGCCCTGGGTGGTGGGGGTGCTTGCTGACTGCAGCCCTGGGTGGTGGGGGCGCCTACTGACTGCAGCCCCGGGTGGTGGGGGTGCCTGCTGACTGTAGCCCCTGGAGGTGGGGGGCGCCTGCTGACCGCAGCCTCGGGTGGTGGGGGCACCTGCTGACTGTAGCCCTGGGTAGTCGGGCGCGCCTGCTGACTCCAATCCCTGCCTTGCTTTAGCTGGATGTGTGGAGTGCAGCTGAAATGCATTGCTGCTGAGGGTGAGTACATTTTTTTTCTTTTTGCAGTAGACAAATATATGAGGAGAGGCCCTGGAAGGGCATATATATACAAGAAGGAGGAGACATATACCAGGAAGGGGACAAAAACCAGGATCGTGACATATATACCAGGAGGAGGACATATTGTATATACCAGGAAGGGGACAGAGACCAGGATGTGGACATATATACCAGAATGTGCCCAGAAGTGGGATATACATACCAGGAGGTGCCCAGGATGAGACATATATACCAGGATAGGGACAAAAACCGGGATGGGGACAAATATAAAAAGAGGGTCCCTGGATGGGGACATATATACCAGGAGGAGGACATTTATGCTAGGAAAAAGACAATAAACCAGGATAGAGACATACATACCAGGAAGGGGCAAGGATGCAGACATATATACAAGGAGGATATTATACAGAGAGGCAATGTGTATGTGTGGGGATAGTATACAGAGGAGTAGTGTGTGGGGCAATATACAGAGGGGCAGTGTGTGAGGTTTTATATATATATATATATATATATATACACGAGGGGCAGCTTGTGTGTTGGATAGTGTACAAATGGGCAGCATTCTTGAGGGATATTACACAGTGGGTCAGTGTGGGTGTGTGTGTGGGGATATTATACAGAGTGGTAGTGTGTGAGGAATATTATACAGAGAAGCAGTGTTTGTGTGAGTGGATATTATACATGGGGCAGTGTGTGTGAGGAATATTATACAGAGGGGCAGTGTGTGGGGATATTATACACAGGGGTATTGTGTGGGGGTACACTGAGGGGCAGTGTGGGAGAGATGAGAGATATTATGGGGAGGGGAACTGTAGAGAGTATATTATGGAGAGGGGAGGTGCAGGGGGTGTATTATTAAGTTTCTAAGGGAAATGCTTAATTTTCTGAAACAACGTCAAGGGTGCTAAGACCTTTGGCCATGACTGTGTGTGTTTGTGTGTGTGTGTGTGTGTGTGTGTGTGTGCGTGTGTGTGTGTATATATAAATTCACACATATTTTCCAAGAATGGTGGTGAAAGTGTGTAAGGTTTGAGGGGTGGAGGCGGCGCTGGGGTGGAGTCTGGGCGGAGTGTCAAGGGGGCCCCAAAATTTTGCCAGTATGGGGTCCTGAAATTCCTAGTGGCGGTCCTGCTTACAAGTTTTCCATATTGATGCATCACTGCTTGAGGGGTTAGTTTATGAGATGGGAACATTCAAATTGGTGTGTGGGTTTTAATCCCTGCGCCATACACCTTCTCTATAAGGTTTTCTTAGATATACTGTGTGTAACAACTTATCAGTTTGCCTAGAGTGAACCTTTGAAAATGTTTTTCCATATTTTGTGGGCACGCTAATTGACTGCAGATTAATGCGGTATGATTTATCAGATCCCACTGATCTCTCAATACTCTCCCATATAGTATGCGGCTCAGCAGACTGGAGCGCACAGTTCCTGTCTGAGTGTAGCATAGAATGGAGTGCAGATCCAATGAAAGTATAGGCTGCATAGGGGGCAGCACGCTGCAGTCCTGCAGCACTGGGGTCCTAGGTTCAAATCCCACTAAGGACAACATCTGCAAAGAATTTGTATGTTTTCACTGTGTTTGCATGGGTTTCCTTTGGGTACTCCGATTTCCTCCCACACTCCAAAAAGACATACAGATAGGGAATTTAGATTATGAGACCCAATGGGGACAGTGTTGCTGTGAAATATATTAGCATTATATAACAATAAATATTATTATTATTATTATATCCATACTCCGCTCTGTGTGTCCACGCACAGACAGGAGCAGTGTGCTCTAGCCTGCAGAGCTCTGCACTGTTTGAGGGTCTATTAGCAATCGGTGGGGATTTCAGGACTTGTGTCCCTACTGAAAGTAGAATGTACAGTGCCTACAAAATATGAAAAAGAATATACAGAGTTACTCTTTAATCGTTGTATAGATATGTTGTTTGGAGGTGTTTACTGTGTCCGATTACCTGAAAGTTAGTGATATCCCACTTGTATGCAGTTTTATGATGTAACATCTATTTTTATCTTTTCCCCTGTTTACCGGTAAAATACAGTATATCTTTGTGCCGTGTTACCAGTAGAGATAAAAAAAATTGTTTACAAGAACTGAGAGTCCTCAGTGGTTGATACCTTTTAATGGCTAACTGAAAAGATGGTAATAATAGCAAGCTTTCGAGACTACGCAGGTCTCTTCATCAGGCTCAGTATAAGGCCTAAGCCACACGGCATGAAAATCAGAGCAAGTGGAATGCGATGTTCTATTGCATTTCACTCTGACCAATATTACAAAACCAATTTAGTGCTTTAGTAAGTCAGTAAAAAGTAGTTAGGAGTGTTCAAATCAAGAAATTGATAAGGGTGCCCATACTTTTGCACCGGTCAAATTTTGTTTAAATGCGGATTGCACATTTTCTGTTAGTACAATAAACCTCATTTCAATCCAGAAATATTACTCAGTCCTTCAGTTATTAGATATATGAAACTGAAATAGCTGTTGCAAAACCCCAAATTGTTATAAATAAAAAAGGTTACCATTAATAGGGGTGCCCAAACTTTTTCATATGACTGTACATAAATTTAACTTACAACTATTTAGCATATGATTAATTATGCAGATTCTTGTCCTGCCACTGCATTCTTACTGGTTTTCTCCTAAAAAAAAAAAACAACTTAACCCCTTAAACCCCGGGTGATTTTCCGTATTTACGTTTTTGGGGTTTTTTTGCTCCCCTTCTTCCGAGAGCTGTAACTTTGTTATTTTTCCATCAATCTTGTCATATAAGGGTTTGTTTTTTGGCGGGACGAGTTGTACTTTTAAATGAAATCCTACGTTTTACCATAGAGTGTAAAACTGGAAAAAAGCAACAAAATTTCAAGTGTGGAAAAACTGCAAAAAAAAGTGCAACCGCACAATAGTTTTTGGGATATTTTATTCACCATCTTGACTATATGATAAAACTGATGTGTTGGTGTGATGTCTCAATTCGGTACGAGTTTGTAGACACCAAACATGTATAGGTTTACCTTTATCTAAGGGGTTAAAAAAAGTCACAAGTTTGTCCAAAAAAAGTTGCGCCATTTTCCAAAACTCGTATTGTTCTCATTTTTTGGGATCTATGGCTAAATGATAGCTTATTTTTTGCGTCTCGAGCTGACGTTTTTAACGATATCATTCTTGAACAGATGCTACGTTTTGATCGCCTGTTATTGCATTTTGCAAAATTTGCGGTGACCAAAAAAAGGAATTTTGGCGTTTGGAATTTTTTTGCCGCTACGCCATTTACCAATCAGATTAATTAATCTTATATGTAACGTAGCGATACCAAATATGTGTATATTTTTTAACTCTTTAGTTTTCAATCGGCCGAATGGGGGGAATTCGAACTGTTAGGTTTTGGGTTTTTTTATTTTTTAGAACTTTTTTTTTACTTTTTTTTATTTTACTAGGCCCATTAGGGGACTATAATGATCAGCAGTCTGATCGCCCTTCTATTTCTCCAGATTACAGCTACCCCGCTGAGATCTGGAGAAAAGCTGCTTTACTCTCATACACTGCCCTCTGCCGGCAGTGAGAGAAAGTGACTCATGATAGTTACAGAAATCATCACATGACCCTGTGCTACCGTGGCAACCAGCAGAAGTCATGTGATCACGTTACATGACTTCCGATGGGAGTGGGTAAGTTGTCCTTATGGCAGCGCACTGTTACCTCTCACTGTCAGAATTTGACAGCGAGATGTAAGGGGTTAATAGGTGCGGGTGGAATGTGATTCCACTTGCGCCTGGCAGGCACACATGTCAGCTGTTGAAATCAGCTGACATGTCCACGGATTGCTGGGGGCTGCCCACGGGGATTAACCTCACACGATCCATGACGTACTGGGTACGTCATGTGTCGTGAAGAGGTTACATTTTTTCATCATTGTCATTGAGCGTTTTTTTCACTAATCTTGATGCATGCTTTGGGTCAGTCTTCTGTTGAAATACTATGCCGTTCATTTCATTGCCATAATACTCGAGCATATGAAGTAACTGGTCTTGTAGTATACTCACATTTAACAAAGCACTGATATCACCATCGATCCTGGTCAAACATCCAATGCCTTTGACTGTGAAATAACCCCATATTATCAGGCTAACTCCACTGAACTTGACAGTTCCTTTAATTTCTTCATCGGTTAACCCCTTTTTCCCTTCTTTCTTCCAGACCCATTTGCACCCATCAGAGCCTAGTCTATTGACGTTCAACTCATCACTCCAAATCACCTGTTTTCAATCTTCTATTGTCCATCTTCTATTGTGAATTCGAGCCAACGCTTCTTATGATGATATTAAAATTAAGGCTTCTTCCCCTTTTTTGGGGTCACCTGTTTCCAATCTTTTACTGTCTACTTTTCGTACTTTTTTTTCCAAACTCGAGCCAATGCTTCTTTTGATGTTGAAGTTGAGACTTCTTCACCTTTTTTCGAGCCACCATTCCAGACTTGTGTAATGTGCATCACATGGTGCTTGCATTGATGTCTGTGATCTCACTAATTCACCGCTCATTCTGCGCTCCCTGGGCTAATTCTGCAGGTGCTCTTTCACCCTCCATACCTGTCTTACTGTCCAATCACCACTGTGACTACCCACTGCAAAATGTGAATATCCTTGCTTCCACTTCTCTGATACGGTCGTCCTATGTGACCCACGCAGTCTTGCTTTTGCATTTGACGCAACTACCTTGAAAAATGCGTAAAAGCCGAAACGTTGGGGTGTTGCTCTAGTCGAAGTCCACTTTTTTGCAGTCTGTCAAAATAAAGTCACTTGCATTCATCATTTCATATTCTGTCAACTATCATTGCACTCACATGATGCAGTTTGGCAATTCTCTTTTCTGAGAAACTTCTATCAGTGAATTGAATGATGCTGTTTTTCTTTTCTTGAGAAATTTTCTTCATGGCTTCTGCTTGATTCTAATCAGTGACCATTCGCTTAAAAATCAACCAAATAAAATACTGGGCTATTAGGGAATGTGAGAAGAGGTTGTAATTAATGATGAGTGAGTTTCAACCTTTCCCCTGAAATGTGGGGAAAGGTTGAAAAGTTCAAGGGGGCGAATACTTTCGCAAGGCACTGTATGTTTGGATTCTAGGTAGTTTCAGGCGTGTTGCCGCCAGAACCTATAATTACCGTGTAAAAAGTGCAAAAATGAATCCAATGTGCACTGTGCGACTTTGATTTTGCAGTCTGGTAAATGATTTTTATTTCTTTTACCAAGAGATATCCAGTTGGCTTTTGTCAGCTTTAAATCTTATTCATGTACCATGTATTATTGTCTTGTATAAGTGGTTTACTGTCCATTACTCCACCTAGTCTTTTTTTGTAGGTTGTCCATTTTTTTGTAGCTAAAATTAAATTGGGGCCAGCTGCTGCCCTTGCGAAGATCAAGTATTGGGAAGCTTAGATAGAAGAAAGCGGCATGCTTTTATGACACAATTGTCAGAAATATCATTAGTCGCTCACCTTACTCCAAAACATTCTTTCATGCCTGCTGCCTACCTGCTCTACGGCTTCTAATGCTTCTATCTCCTGTTTTTCTCTAAAGCAGCACTTGTATCACTCACTGGTTATTACCAATTCATTTTAAGAACAGAAAAAATAACATATTTTAGCTAAAGTGACAAGTGTTTCCTTTTTTTGGAACTTCTGCCACCTGGACTTTGTCATGCACATGTTTTTTGACTTTTATAGAAATCCTTAGTAAATAACTGTTTGCTTGAAAAATTCATAGTGCCTTTCTTAGTAATTTGCTTAGAATTTACACAAATATTTCTCCCTAACTGAGTTCAGTTTTTTTTAAATGGAATAATATGTCACGGCCAGGTGTACGGGCAGGCCCAGGAGGTGGATCCACTGGACCGAACTCCTAGATGGTAGCAAAGAGTCCGGCAGCTGGAGCACTAGAAACAGCAGAGCAGTCCTTGCACACAGGTATAGCGGAGAAGTCCCTGGGACTACGGAGTTACGGGTGGTAGTCCGGGTGACGCAGCTCAGGTTCGGAAGCCGAGATGATGTCAGGCGGGGTCCGGAACCTTGGGAGCAAGAAGACGGGTCACCGCAGGGATCCGAGGTGGTGCGGACTGTCAGGATGGCAGATGGACAGCGTTCGGGTTTCAGGATACGGCAGACTGGATGGCGAAGCAGGCACGGCTCTACAAAGAGAGATAGGTGAGTACGAGCACAGTAACACCAGGAGACCTGACTCCTAGCTCAGGGAACACGAAGATCAGGCCCCGCCCCCTTGGACAATGACCCCTTATATACCCTGTACCTGTGCAACCTCATTTCCTGTTAATGGACGCTGGCCCTTTAAGAAAGGGTCAGTGACCGCGCGCGCGCCCTAATGCGCATGCGCGCCGCCCGGGTGCCAGAAGCCAGGGAAGGAGGCTGCGAGGAGGACGCAGGGGAGCCGGCCAGGTCCAGGGAAGCTGTCGGGCGCCGGGATCGGGGGCCCGGAGCCCTGGGACGGACGGAATCCGGTGACTGGGGAGCGGAGAGCGTGGCAGGTGAGCCGGGGAACGGGGGTGAGGACCCGGGGAGCGTGACAGTACCCCCCCCCCACGCCCCCCTCCCCGCAACCGGGACATGAAGGCACGGATAAGAGGAGTGCCCACGTTCTCCCTGGGCTCCCAAGACCTATCCTCAGGACCATACCCTTCCCAGTCCACCAGGAAGAACTGCCGACCTCGTACGGTCTTCATGGCCACGATATCCCTTACCGCATAGATGTCATCATCGGCAATAGGAGGAGGGGCCGGACTGGCAGCAGCGGAGAAGGGACCAAGGACAACCGGCTTGAGCAGAGAGACGTGGAAGGAGTTGGGTATCCTCATCGTGGCCGGGAGCTGTAGCTTGTAGGATACCTCATTGATCTTGCTGAGGACCTTAAACGGCCCGATGTAGCGAGGACCCAGCTTGTAGGAAGGTATCTTCAATCGGATGTACTGGGAAGCAAGCCAGACCAGGTCACCAGGAGAGAAACACGGAGGATCCAGACGTCTCTTGTCAGCGTGTTTCTTCATCCGCTGGGAAGCGCGCCCAAGGGACGCTTTGACAGAGTCCCAAATGGTAGCAAAGTCACGAACTGCAGTATCAGCAGCCGGAACATCCGATGAAGGGGATATAGGCAACGGGACGGAGGGTTGAAGTCCGTAAACTACATGGAAGGGAGATTTGGAGGACGACTCACTGATGTGGTGGTTATGTGAGAATTCAGCCCAAGGTAGAAGCGTGGACCAGTCGTCGTGATGGGCGTTGACGTAGTGACGTAAGAAGGAGGTCAAGATTTGATTGACCCTCTCCACTTGGCCATTAGACTGAGGATGGTAAGCAGAAGAAAAGTCCAGAGTCACACCCAGATGTTTGCAGAGCGCCCTCCAGAAGCGGGAGGTAAACTGAGTTCCTCGGTCGGACACGATGTGGGATGGGAAACCATGCAAGCGGAAGATGTGATGTATATAGGCTTCCGCGAGTTCCTGAGCAGAGGGCAGTCCAGCCATAGGGACGAAGTGAGCCATTTTGGAGAACCGGTCCACCACGACCCATATGACTGTGTGTCCAGAGGATAATGGCAAGTCCGTAATAAAATCCATCGCTATGTGTTGCCACGGAATTGTGGGTATCGGCAGAGGCAGAAGACGGCCATAGGGCAGGTGTTTGGGCGTCTTGTTCCTGGCACAAGAGGAGCAGGCAGAGACAAAAGCAGCGACGTCCGTGCGAAGGGATGGCCACCAATAATGGCGTACAATCGCACCCCATGTTCTCTTCTGGCCTGCATGACCGGCTGTTTTCGAGGCATGACCCCAGTGTAACACCTTTTGCCTGTCAGTCTCAGAGACATAGGTCTTTCCGGGCGGTATCTGGGCCAGGGTGACAGGGGCCACCGGAATAATCTTGCTAGGAGGGATGATAGGCTGGGTAGTCTCTTCCTCCTGCTCCATGGGCATGAAAGACCTAGACAAGGCATCCGCACGTACATTCTTGTCTGCGGGTCGGAAATGGAGCTGGAAGTCGAACCTGGCAAAGAATAAGGACCACCTGGCTTGCCGTGGGTTCAGTCGCTGAGCGGACCGTAGGTATTCCAGGTTCTTGTGGTCCGTGTAGATAATCACGGGGTACACTGCTCCTTCCAGGAGGTAGCGCCATTCCTCCAGAGCCAGTTTGACCGCCAATAGTTCTCGGTCACCGATGGTGTAATTACGTTCAGGTGCAGAGAAGCTCTTGGAGAAGAAACCGCATGTAACCATCTTCCCGGAGGAGGACTTTTGCATGAGCACTGCTCCGGCTCCCGAGGAGGAGGCATCCACCTCCAAGGTGAACTGGCGGTTTAACTCCGGACGGTGGAGTACAGGAGCGGAGGCAAATGCTCGCTTCAGTGAGCAAAACGCGGCGTCGGCCGCAGGTGACCAGTCCTTTGGATTAGCCTCCTTTTTGGTCAAAGCGGAGAGAGGAGCAGTCAGGGCAGAGAAGTGAGGGATGAACTGGCGGTAGTAGTTGGCAAATCCCAGGAACCGTTGGATTGCCTTTAGTCCAGAAGGGGGAGGCCAGTTGAGTATGGAGGACACCTTCTTAGGATCCATTTGCAGTCCAGTACCCGAGATGATGTATCCCAGGAAAGGGAGAGAAGACTGCTCAAAGACACACTTCTCATATTTGGCGTATAGACGATTCTCTCTCAGTCGTTGTAGGACCAGCTGGACGTTCTCTCTGTGGGTCTGGAGGTCCGGAGAGTAGATAAGGATGTCATCCAGATACACTACTACACAGACGTAGAGGAGGTCCCGGAAGATGTCGTTCACCAATTCTTGGAAGACTGCTGGTGCATTACATAGGCCGAAGGGCATCACGCAGTATTCATAGTGCCCATCGCGAGTATTAAACGCGGTCTTCCATTCGTCCCCAGAGCGGATACGAACTAGGTTGTAAGCACCCCGAAGATCCAGTTTGGTGAACACACGGGCTCCTCTGAGCCGGTCGAACAATTCGGGGATGAGCGGCAGAGGGTACTTGTTCTTTACGGTGATCTGATTCAGACCCCGGTAGTCGATGCAGGGGCGTAGGTCACCCTCTTTCTTCTTAACGAAGAAGAAGCCCGCTCCCGCAGGAGAGGAGGATCTCCGGATGAATCCCTTAGCCAGGCTCTCTGTGATGTAGGTAGACATGGCCCTGGTTTCGGCTGGGGACAACGGATATATCCGTCCTCGAGGTGGTGTTGTTCCTGGGAGCAGGTCGATGGCACAATCGTAGGGACGGTGTGGCGGAAGTACCTCAGACTCCTTCTTGTCGAAAACGTCTGCGAAGGACCAATAGGCCGAGGGCAGTTCCGGTAGGTTCTCTGGAACCGGAGGTCGTCGGATGTGTGGTATGGACTTCAGACACTTCTCATGACAAGAAGGACCCCATCGGGTGATTTCGCCAGTACCCCAGCTGACTGAGGGTTCGTGTGTCCGCAACCAGGGAAGTCCCAGCAGGATTTGATGGGACATGTGTGGAAGGACGTAGAGAGAGATGTTCTCGGTGTGCAGGGCACCGATACGTAGTTCGACCGGTCTGGTGACCCAGGAGATGGTATCAGAGAGGGGTCTCCCATCCACAGAGGCTATCACGAGGGGTTTGTCAAGTGGAGTAACAGGCAGCTGGTACTTGTCCACCGTGGCCTGCTGAATGAAATTGCCTGCTGCCCCGGAATCGAGGTATGCCTCAGCCGTGAACCGTGTCTCTCCCGTTGACACTTGCACAGTCCACATAACCGGGTCTGAGAGAGTCCCAGCACCTAGGGTGGCCTCTCCTACCAACCCTAGGCTTTGGAGTTTCCCGGCCTCTCTGGACAGGCGCGTAGCAGGTGTGTGCCCTCTCCGCAGTAAAAGCAGAGGCCCTTGGCGAGCCGCTCTGCTCGACGCTGTTCAGACTGTCGTACTCGGTCAATCTGCATGGGCTCGTGGACGGGAATCCCAGCTGTTGATGACTGAGGTGCGGAGGGCTTCTGGGGAGGTGAGGAATGCCGTACCGGTCGTCTCTCACGAGACAGCTCTTTAGAGCGCTCCTGAAAACGAATGTCCACTCGAGTAGCCAGGGCAATCAGGGCATCTAGGGTGGAGGGCAAGTCACGACCCGCCAACTCATCTTTGATGCGACTCGAGAGTCCCTCCCAGAAGGCGGCTGTCAGGGCCTCATTATTCCACCCGAGTTCAGAAGCCAAAGTGCGGAAACGGATGGCGTATTGGCCCACCGTCAGTGTTCCTTGACGTAGGCGGAGAAGTGATGAGGCAGACGCAGAGGCGCGTCCCGGCTCGTCAAAGGTACTGCGAAAGGCCTGCAGGAACTCTCGAAGGTTCTTGGTCACGGGGTCCTCCTTCTCCCACAAGGGGTTCATCCACGCCAGTGCCTCGCCCTCTAGGTGGGACATTATAAAGGCGACCTTGGCTTGGTCGGAGGCGAATAGATGTGGCAGCTGCGTGAAATGAAGGGAACATTGGTTGATGAAGCCCCTGCAGGTCTTGGGATCTCCAGAATAACGAGGTGGTGAAGCCAACCGGAGTTGGGAAGCACCCGACGAGGCTGCCACTGGGGCGGGAGCCGTGGATTGTCCATTGGAGGACCTGGGTGCCGCAGGCGTCATGGATGCTTGTAACGTGTACAGGCGGGTGTCCACGGAGGTCATAAATTGCAGCATGCGGGTCTGGACTTCACGCTGGCGTTGGAGTTCCTCTTGCAGGGCCAATAGTGCTGCAGCGGGATCCATGGCCTGATCTTACTGTCACGGCCAGGTGTACGGGCAGGCCCAGGAGGTGGATCCACTGGACCGAACTCCTAGATGGTAGCAAAGAGTCCGGCAGCTGGAGCACTAGAAACAGCAGAGCAGTCCTTGCACACAGGTATAGCGGAGAAGTCCCTGGGACTACGGAGTTACGGGTGGTAGTCCGGGTGACGCAGCTCAGGTTCGGAAGCCGAGATGATGTCAGGCGGGGTCCGGAACCTTGGGAGCAAGAAGACGGGTCACCGCAGGGATCCGAGGTGGTGCGGACTGTCAGGATGGCAGATGGACAGCGTTCGGGTTTCAGGATACGGCAGACTGGATGGCGAAGCAGGCACGGCTCTACAAAGAGAGATAGGTGAGTACGAGCACAGTAACACCAGGAGACCTGACTCCTAGCTCAGGGAACACGAAGATCAGGCCCCGCCCCCTTGGACAATGACCCCTTATATACCCTGTACCTGTGCAACCTCATTTCCTGTTAATGGACGCTGGCCCTTTAAGAAAGGGTCAGTGACCGCGCGCGCGCCCTAATGCGCATGCGCGCCGCCCGGGTGCCAGAAGCCAGGGAAGGAGGCTGCGAGGAGGACGCAGGGGAGCCGGCCAGGTCCAGGGAAGCTGTCGGGCGCCGGGATCGGGGGCCCGGAGCCCTGGGACGGACGGAATCCGGTGACTGGGGAGCGGAGAGCGTGGCAGGTGAGCCGGGGAACGGGGGTGAGGACCCGGGGAGCGTGACATAATATAATATTAAAAAGCTGTATGCACCAATGAAAATAACTATTTGTCTGACAAAAACACTCAAAGTACAGGTCTGTTGATGGAAAAATAAAAATGTGTGGTTCTTTGAAAATGGTCACACAAAAACATGGTGACTATCACATCTCCTCCGGAACCTGCTCCTGTTATGCCTGATCCTGTCGCCAGGTGCTGCCGTATTCATTCTGTTATCAGCTTAGGTGATGGGGAAACATTAGGCCAGAGACTCTGGGCAGCACAGGTCTTGTCTTGCCACTGAGACTGGAGTTGCTGAGACCTATGGTACCGTCAAGTTTGGCAGTGTGTGTGTGTGTGTGTGTGTGTGTGTGTGTGTGTTTGTGTGTGTGTATGTGTGTGTGTGCTGTCCAGTAATCAGCTCCCTGCCTTGGCCAATTGACGAGACCCACACCCTACTTATGCTTCCAGCTTACTGCTGGGAACCTTGAGACATAGTGAAGACATAGTTTCTTGTCTTTGGTCTAGGTCCTGTTAGCCTATGACATTTCAAATTTGATCTCCTGCCCTCTAATTTTTTTCCTTGTGTGCCCTCCTTGTTTTGACCACAGACTATTTATTGTAGATTTTCTTATTGTATGCTTTTTGTTATTACTACACTCTTGATTCTGGCACAGTTATATGACCACTCTGTAAGCTTACATGGTCTCCATCCTGGTATATATGATCCCCATCCTGGTACATGGCCCCTATCCTGTTATATATGAACCCTGATCCTGTTACATGGCCCCCCCATCTTGATATACGGCTCCTATCCTGGTGCCTGGCCACCATCCTGGTATATATGATATCCCATCCTGGTATATGGCCCCCCATCCTGGTACATGGCTCCCACCCATCCTCATACATGGCTCCAATCTTGGTATCAATGATCCCCAATCCTGATACATGCCCCCCATCTTGTAACATGGCCTCCATCATGCCACACATTTAAAACAAAAACTATTATACTGACCCTCACTCCGGTCACCAGCAGCGTGGCATCCTCATCTCATGCATAAGATAAAAGACTGAGACTGGGACTGAGATTTGTCTTTCAACAAGACAATGATCTCAAACATAAAGTAAAATCTACAATGGAATGATTCACAAATAAATGTATCCAGGTGTTAGAATGGCCAAGTCAAAGTCCAGACCTGAATCCAATCGAGAATCTGTGGAAAGAGCTGAAAACTGCTGTTCACAAGCGCTCTCCATCCAACCTCACTTAGCTCGAGCTATTTGCAAAGGAAGAATGGACAAGAATTTCAGTCTGTGCAAAACTGATAGACACATACCCGAGGCAACTTGCAGCTGTAATCGCAGCAAAAGGTGGTGCTACAAAGTATTAACTTAAAGGGGAAAAATAATTTTGCACGCCCCAATTTTCAGTTATTTATTTTTTAAAAAAGTTTAAAATAAGCAATGAATCTCGTTCAACTTCACAATTGTTTCCCACTTGTTGATTCTTCACTATAAAATTTAAATTTTTATCTTTAAGTTTGAAGCCGGAAATGTGGGAAAAGGTTGAAAAATTCAAGGGAGTTGAATACTTTCGCAAGGCACTGTAGAGGGATAGAAAATGTAGTTAAATATATGCTAAACCGCTTCCTTAGGTATTTATTTATAGAAAAGGAAATACTGAATAATTTTGGCTTCCATTAAATTATCTCTAGTGGGAGGCGGATCCTGGACATGGAGGAGTGAGGACGCTCGTTGCCGAAGCTCCTGAGCCCAAAGCATTATATACTCTGCTCCTCTGACCGCATGGAAGAGCGATGTCCCCAAAGAAACGTCCACCCACAGCACCCGACCCAGCACCTGGCAGAAGACCCTCCGGGGGCCTGACAAGATTCCTCTCCTCTTCTGCAGCGGCTCCCCCCAGCGCGGGCAGAAGCAAGATGGCGGCGGCTGAAGCAGGGAGCGCGGTGGAGGGGAAGTCCCCGTAGACGGCGCGGCTGCAGCACCAGATAAGTGAGAGGGAGAAGAGGGAGAGACACTGTCGCTCACAGAGGGAGCCCAGCCACGGTTACACCAGCGGGGCCCCCACAGAGAGAAGGTGGGGAGCAGACCCCAGGGGGCACCCTTGTGCTGGAGCTGCTGGCCGTTTCTGGGCCTTCTAGCACCCCCAGCCTTGGGGAAAGTGATTCTGGGAGCCTAGATGCCCCCCTGATGCCCCCCTCCGACATGCAGGACATTCGGGCCCTGAGGGAGCTCATCCTAGCCCTCCCAAGTAAAAAGGATCTGGAGGAGGTGGTCTCAAGAATTCAGCAGGCCCAGCTGTCAGCGCTGACCTCAGTGAGGGAGGAGATGGGGGTCCTATAGGACAGGATCACGGCCACTGAGCAAGCCCAGGGATCAGTGGAGGGCAGGTTGTAGCATCTGGAGAAGGGCTGGGAATCCTCTAACCTATGCATCAGAGATATGGCCCTGCTTCTGGATGACCAGGAGAACAGAAGCAGGAGAAATAATGTTCGGCTGAGGGGCATCCCTGAGGACTGGCCGCCAGATCTCCTGCGGTCCAACGCCCTGGCTATCTTTAATACAGTCACAGGTAGACCTCTGGATGCAACCTACCTCTTTGACAGGATCCATAGGGTGGCTCGCCCAAATACCAAGGCACCCTCCAATACGAGATATGTCTTATGCCGTCTCCACTATTATTGGGACAAGGAGCGGATCCTTCAAGGGGCATTGGCACACGGCCCAGTAGAGATGGACGAGACATTCGTGTCGCTGTTCCCAGATGTCTCCAGCCGCACCTTATACATGAGGAGACTACTACACCCGCTCCTACTCCGTGTTAAGGAGGTGGGCGCTTCCTATCGCTGGGGTTATCGCTGGGGTCACCCCTTCCATCTTATTGTCCACAAAGGAGCTGCTGTCTATATGCTGAAGAGACCGTCAGATCTCCCGGGAATGTTCGCATTCCTGGGGATCGCTGAGATGTCGGTCCCGGACTGGCTTGCTTGGGACCCCTCGACCCCTGTGATGCGGAGAGAGAAGAGGAGAGAGGGTGTTCCTTCTATCTTGGCAGATGAGCGGGGATGATCCCGTCTGATTTCTGAGACTTTCGGTATCTCTTTATTGCTGAATGTTGACATGTGCATAATGTTTACCTTCCAGGTGCTCTTAGGGTTAAAGTTTAAGGTCGTTGCTTTTTCATATGTAATAACTTCTGTACTGTGTGCGGTAGGAGGGGGGGGGGAATTTTACCTAGCCCCAGACGTGTTTTTGGGGAGTAAAGCCCGGTCTTTCCGAAGCTGGGCTCGGACTCTGGCCCCTCCGTGGTTCCGTACTCGTCCCCGATTTCCTATTTACCCGGCGGACCGGTGGCTGGTCCTAAGGTCTGCGAGCTTCGTGTGAGCTTTCTATACCCTGTGTGTGCTTTTTTCCCCTTTTTCTCCTTCTCTTCTTTCTCTTTTGTGTCACTGTTCGTGTTTGCTCCCAGGCTCTTTACTTGTCTCTGAATTTCCCTTCAGCAGGGCAGACACTCTCCTCTCTTACCACCCTACTTCTCACCACCCCCCCTCTCACCACCCCCTCCCCAACCTCCGTTCACTCTCTTTTCCTCCTAAAGTTTCAACTCCTCTCTCCCTCTCCCCCCCCCCTCTTTTTTTTTCCTCTTTCTTTCTCCCAGGGGTCAAGGCCAATCCGAGATTAAGAAAGCGTGTTCCGCGCTGCGTATCGGCTCACTAAATGTGAGGGGATTGCACGGTCCCGGGAAGTGCTCAATCCTTTTGAACCTTCTGTGGAAGAGCTGTATTCAGGTTGCCTTCCTGCAGGAGACCCACTACAGCCTAGGGGAACCATACAAGCTTTCGGACACAAGGTACCTGGTGGTGTTTCATTCTCCCTCTCCCGACCCCAGATCCAGGGGAACCAGTATACTAATAGCACTTTCACTACAGTGGGAGACATTGGAGTCAAAGTCTGAGGGGGAGGGGAGACTTTTACTGGTGAAGGGGCGCATTGCTTCTCAAGTATACACATTTGAGGCCATCTACTTGCCAAATACTGGACAATGCACAACGCTCTTACGTTTCCTTGAAATAATAGATGACTTTGCTGAAGGCACTTTAGTGATCGGGGGGGACTTCAATTTCACCTTAGACCCTAATATTGACAACTCCAGAGGAGCCTCATGCCTGCCGCAGCGGACACTACGACGCATTAAGCAGGGGTTGCTTGAATTCCAGTTGATAGATACTTGGAGGCTACTTCACCCTTCAAACAAGGACTATTCATTCTACTCTGCAGTTCATGACAGTTATTCTCACCTTGACCACTTTTTCGTTCACCACAGGGATCTTCAGGGTCTGCTAGCGGCGACAATTGAAAGTATTTATTTCTCTGACCATGCGTTGATTACGGTCTCGCTCGCCCTTGACTACCCCGTCGACAGACAGTGTCAATGGACTTTGAACAACTCTTTGCTAAATGACCCGACAGTAATGGGAGAGATCCAATCGGCTCTGTCGGAATACTTTGGGGAAAATACGTCTGGGGAGGTGTCACCTAACATGGTTTGGGAGGCCCATACAGTTAGGCCCAGAAATATTTGGACAGTGACACAATTTTCGCGAGTTGGGCTCTGCATGCCACCACATTGGATTTGAAATGAAATCTCTACAACAGAATTCAAGTGCAGATTGTAACGTTTAATTTGAAGGTTTGAACAAAAATATCTGATAGAAATTGTAGGAATTGTACACATTTCTTTACAAACACTCCACGTTTTAGGAGGTCAAAAGTAATTGGACAAATAAACCAAACCCAAACAAAATATTTTTATTTTCAATATTTTGTTGCGAATCCTTTGGAGGCAATCACTGCCTTAAGTCTGGAACCCATGGACATCACCAAACGCTGGGTTTCCTCCTTCTTAATGCTTTGCCAGGCCTTTACAGCCGCAGCCTTCAGGTTTTGCTTGTTTGTGGGTCTTTCCGTCTTAAGTCTGGATTTGAGCAAGTGAAATGCATGCTCAAATGGGTTAAGATCTGGTGATTGACTTGGCCATTGCAGAATGTTCCACTTTTTTGCACTCATGAACTCCTGGGTAGCTTTGGCTGTATGCTTGGGGTCATTGTCCATCTGTACTATGAAGCGCCGTCCGATCAACTTTGCGGCATTTGGCTGAATCTGGGCTGAAAGTATATCCCGGTACACTTCAGAATTCATCCGGCTACTCTTGACTGCTGTTATGTCATCAATAAACACAAGTGACCCAGTGCCATTGAAAGCCATGCATGCCCATGCCATCATGTTGCCTCCACCATGTTTTACAGAGGATGTGGTGTGCCTTGGATCATGTGCCGTTCCCTTTCTTC
The DNA here is from genome assembly GCF_048569485.1 of Anomaloglossus baeobatrachus. Classification (NCBI taxonomy): domain Eukaryota; kingdom Metazoa; phylum Chordata; class Amphibia; order Anura; family Aromobatidae; genus Anomaloglossus; species Anomaloglossus baeobatrachus. Next base: position 608,575,284 of record NC_134354.1, read on the forward strand.
TCCAAACTTTTTTCTTCCCATCATTCTGGTGCAGGTTGATCTTTGTCTCATCTGTCCATAGAATACTTTTCCAGAACTGAGCTGGCTTCATGAGGTGTTTTTCAGCAAATTTAACTCTGGCCTGTCTATTTTTGGAATAGATGAATGGTTTGCATCTAGATGTGAACCCTTTGTATTTACTTTCATGGAGGCTTCTCTTTACTGTTGACTTAGAGACAGATACACCTACTTCACTGAGAGTGTTCTGGACTTCAGTTGATGTTGTGAACGGGTTCTTCTTCACCAAAGAAAGTATGCGGCGATCATCCACCACTGTTGTCATCCGTGGACACCCAGGCCTTTTTGAGTTCCCAAGCTCATAGCCAAGGAGGCTATGCATTACAGAGCTATGATTCCTAAACCCTTTCTCCGATTTGGATGTGAAAACTCTCATATTGCAGCTGGGAGTGTGCACTTTCAGCCCATATTATATATATAATTGTATTTCTGAACATGTTTTTGTAAACAGCTAAAATAACAAAACTTGTGTCACTGTCCAAATATTTCTGGACCTAACTGTAAGTGCGTCGTGCGGGGGCTCTTTACCAAGCATGGTTCGCGGTTGAAAAAGGAGCCGGCGGCGGAGGTGGCTGCTCTTCTTTTTGAAATTCACCAACTAGAGATTCTTCACAAGGGGTTCTGTGACCTTGGGTCCAGATCTCGCCTGATCAAAAAGAAGGAAGAACTACGCACCCTATTGACTCCGAAGGCAAAGAGTGCCATGGTTAAATGCAGGAGACATTTGAGTTTGGGAATAGGAGCAGCAGAACCTTGGCCAGAGCGCTACGAATACAAAGAACGCGGGGATACGTTCAGCGGGTTTGGTCCCCGGCTGGGAGGTTAGCTACACTGCCCAGTGATATCGCCGCCGCCTTTGGAAACTTCTACGCCTCCCTTTACTCTATCGATGGTGTGAGATCCGATCAGGCCCGAGCAGACTTTCGCCTGCGGATCCGAAAGTATATCCATAATTCGGTATGAATAGGCTCCGCACAGAGGACACAGCTGGCCTGGAGAGATCCATCAAAGAGCCTGAATTACTTGCGGCTATTAAAAACTCCCCGACGGGAAAGGTCCCGGGCCCTGATGGTTTCTCCCTAGCCTACTATAAAAAGATGGGATCAATACTATACACCCCCTTTCTTCAGGCCTTCAACAATGTTGCAGTGTGTGGGCTGTCCCCCATTCCTAGAGACACTTTGTCGGCCAACATAGTTGTCATTCCTAAAGAGGGCAAAGACCTCACTCAGTGCGCTAGCTACCGCCCCATCTGCCTGTTGAATACGGATTTGAAACTTTTTGCAAAAATCCTGGTGGACAGACTTTCTCCTCTGATGGGAGGGCTCATCCATCCAGATCAGGTCGGATTCCTGGGGGGGGAGAAGCCAGGGACAATACGACCAAAGCCTTAAACCTGATCCATAAAGCCTGCCTTGAGAAGCTGCCGATGATGCTTCTCTCCACGGACGCCGAAAAGGCCTTTGATCATGTCAATTGGGATTTCATGACAGAGGCCTTGAGGGCGGTTGGGCTGGGCAGATCTATGCTGAGATGGATTGGCTCCCTCTACAGCAACCCCACTGCAGCGGTCAGGGTGAATGGCCTTCTCTCCGACAAGTTCCCGATAACTAATGGGACTAGGAAGGGGTGTCCCCACTCTCCCTTGATATTTGTTTTGACCCTGGAGCCCTTACTGTGTTATATTAGAGGAAATCGTGACATCGCTGGTCCACAGATCAAGGCAAATGAATTCAAAATTGCGGCCTACGCAGACGATCTCTTATTTTTTCTTACTAATCCCCAAGTCTCTCTGCCCAACCTGCTTCGGGAATTTGAGATTTACTCTGGCTTGTCCAATTTTAGAATAAACATGACCAAGTCTGAGGCCCTGAATGTGAACCTGTCCCCGGGCATGGTTGCCTCACTCCAATCATCTTTTAGCTTCAAATGGGCCACTAGATCTCTTGGGTACCTAGGGGTTCAGTTGGCGGCGGATATTAATTCGCTCTTCAAGCTGAACTTCCTCCCCCTCCTTGGGACCATCAGGGAGGACTGTACGAGATGGGCTAAAGGCTGGTTCACCTGGTTCGGAAGATGTGACATATTTAAAATGAATGTCCTCCCTCGCATCCTTTACCAGCTCCAGGCCCTCCCAATAGGGATTCCCAGCTCCTTTTTTAAAGGAATTGGCTGGTCTGCAAACCAAGTTCATCTGGGATAACAAGCCAGCTCGAATCTCTCGTTCCTTACTGAGCAGACCCAAGAGGAGGGGGGTGAATCCCCGACCTGAAGGTTTACTGCTGGGCCTCGCACAAGGTCAGGGTTATTGACTGGTATCGCCATGCCAAGGTGAAGTCCTGGGTGGCCCTGGAGCAGAGTTTCTCTGAGGTCAGTCTTTCTGCAGCTCCTTGAATATCGAGCCTTCTCCCCACTAACCTGAGACATCACCCTACAATTGGCGCCACCCTGGAGTGCTGCTCTCTGAGACAGGTCTGTAGATTGTTACTCCCAGTGCCCTCTCCGCTCTCGCCCATAATTGTCTCCTCAGATTTTTATCCGAGTCTGTCGGACCCAGTCTTTCGCCATTGGATAGAGGAGGGGCACTTCCGGGCCTGTCACTTAGAGACAGATGGGGGCTGGCCTTCGCTCAAGGCACTTACAGAATGTGAAACACTGAGACAGTTGGGAATTTGGAGGTCCATGCAACTCAAACATTACATTAGCTCTCTCCCTGACTACTCGCTCTACACGGCCCGTCCCACGGAGTTTGAAAAGCTATGTATTCGGGAAGGGGTGCTAGGACACTCTCTTTCCCTGGTATATGGGATGTTAATAGACCCTAGCGACCTACCCCCCCATATATCTTGCACACTGGGAACGTGACCTGGGACTTTCCCTGACAGCTACGCAAAGGACTAAAATCTTGTCGCTCGCACACAAGACCTCAATAAGTTCCAGACTTCAGGAGTCCAATTATAAACTCCTGGCGAGGTGGTATAGGATTCCATCCAGATTACACAAGATGTTCCCGGGAGTAGACCCCCAATGTTGGAGATGTGGGACGGCTGAGGGGGACTTTGTGCACATATTCTGGTCATGTCCGGCTCTCCGGGGGTTCTGGGACGGAGTGGGGGAGGTGATCAAACACGTGACTGGAATGATGCAGACTTTGGGTCCGGAGCTGTTCTTGCTTCAATTGACTGAGACGTCGGTCTCTTCATACAAACATTCGCTTCTGCACTTTCTGGTGATGGCGGCTAGGTCATGCATCCCCTTGAAGTGGAAGTCGGACGCTCCCCCCACTCTGTCCCTCTGGGCCTCCAGGGTCAATAAACTTCTACAGATGGAGGAACTGACCTCCTCGTTACATGACCAGTACAAGCGCTTCTGCGGGACCTGGCTCCCCTGATTGGAATTTAAGCTTTCTAATGAATACGACCTCCTGTTACGCGATGCGTAGGAGGCGCGAACACTCCTTTGTCGCTGGCCTTTCCCCCCTGGTGAACTCTCTCCCCCCTCTTTTTTTTTTCTTTCTCTTTTTTCTTCTTTCCTTTCCCTTCTCTTCCCCTACCTCTCCCCTGCCCTGCCTTGTCCTTTCCCCCTTCTACCCTTCTCCTACATCCCCTTCTTCCAAATTTGTGTGAACCCTCCCCTGCTGAGAGGTGTTCGAGTGATCTTTAGGCTCTTTTGCCTTTCTTTACGACACTTTTGTCCCCTGTTCCTGTTAAAAATCTGAAAAGGATTGGACCCGTTCGACGATTTGTGGGGTTTGCTCACATGCTAATAATTTTGTACTAAATAGGAGAGAAAAGGCGCAATAGGGTCTTACCCGATATATTGGGCAAAATCATATAGAAGTGATGCACTCACCTGATCGGGTTGTGCCAGTCACAACTCCTTAAACAGCAAAGAGTGAGCGCCTGAGCGGTCCAGCAGCAGCCCTGTTGCACAAGTAGAACGTCAAAGGAAAACTGGAGAAAAACAGGTTTTTTGACGCGCTTGAAGACCAAAGACATTGATGTCAAAACAGATGATTCTTTTTATTATTTCATTCCTACGCGTTTCAGAGACCCCAACTGTCTCCTTCTTCAGGGAAAAGAACTCTTTTCCCTGAAGAAGGAGACAGTTGGGGTCTCTGAAACGCGTAGGAATGAAATAATAAAAAGAATCATCTGTTTTGACATCAATGTCTGTGGTCTTCAAGCGCGGCAAAAAACCTGTTTTTTCTCCAGTTTTCCTTTGACGTAATAATTTTGTACTGAAATGTATACTACCAAACTCCCCTCAAATGTTGTTTATTTTTTCAGCTGACTGCTTTATGGCTTGTAAGGGTCTGTTGCATAAATAAAGAATTTACAACTAATTATCTCTAGTGTTTGTCTTCACTTGGGACAAGAACCGATATCATTTGCACTATATTTTTGTATTATATAAACAACAGAAAATAAATATTAAATGTAATTAGTAAATTTTGAATCTAAAAATGTTCACCAGCAACTAGAGCACTGTGGCTTTAAATCTCCATTCACATCAATATCCACATCTTCATTTTTAGAAATTAGAGCACATGAATCATAAGACAGGAATTTTCTTTTTATCAGGTGTCCACAATGATGGGTTTTTTTTTCAGGCTGTAACAGTCAATAGGTTGTACTCAGATTTATACTGATGTTGCAACAACTCAAGCATGACAGCCATTCCATAATTATGTATAGACAGAAAAATGAATAAAAATACAATCTGAGGATACAAATTATGAAATGATTTGTAATGTTTCAGTATATATATTGAATATACAGGAAAAAAATAAATGTGATACATTCCATTAAAGGATGGAAATAGCAGAGGTGTTCCATAAACTCATGGAACTTAAACTTATGAAATATTGTTATGGTGGGCACTAAGACAGTATTTAAAGAGGTCTTCCACTACTTTAACATTTATGGCCTATCCTTAGGATAGGTAATCAATGTTTGATCAGTTGGGGTCCAACACCCAGCATCCCCGCTGATCAGCTGTCCTCAGGGCCGGTGGCGCCAGCTGGTGGATGGAAATTCTCAGTTCCAGAGCTGCTCAGTCTTCTGATAGTGGCCGCACCCAGGTACTGCACATCCCCCTCCTAGTCAAATCAATAGGAGGCAGATGTGCTGTAACCGGCCATGGCCGCTATCAGGAGATGGAGCAGCTCTAGAACTGAGCATTTCAGGCCACCTGCTGGTGCCACCGACCCCGAGGATAGCTAATTGGACCCCGGCCTATCAGACATAAAGGATAGGTCATCAGTGGACAACCTCATTAATCCATACAATTTAAAGCAATGCAAAACAGGACTTTAATAAATAAATAAGAAAAAAAATAGAAGCGTACTGAGAGTCTACACACCCCAAAAGACCACCAGTAGCTATGTAGTATATATATGAAGCTTCAAGCTCTGAGCTCAGTGGGCATTCCCTCTGAAGTATGCTGTCTACTCCTCCCTTTTCATAACGCTCCAGCCTGTGTTCATGTGGCTTCTATCTCATCTTTTTCACACTGACATAGCTGTTCACATTCCGATTTCAAATGGAGCTCAGAAATTTCCTCAGGAAAATATTCTATGCTATGTATGAAAGAATACTAAACTTCTTTGGCTACTGTTATATCTACAGAGCTTAAAGGCTGCTTTACACCAGACAATCTATCGTGCGATAGATCGTCGGGGTCACGGTTTTTGTGACGCACATCCGGCATCGCTGGCGATGCCAGCCTGTGTGACACCTCCTAGCGACGCAGTATCGCTCACAAATCGTGAGTCGGGTACTGCTCGTTAGGTTCCATAATATCGTTTAATTTGGTTGATCATCGTTTCCGTGGTAGCACACGCCGCTCCGTGTGACACCACGGGAACGATGACCAGCTCACCTGCCTCCCGCGGCCGCCGCCGGCTCTATGTGGAAGGAAGGAGGTGGGCGGGATGTTTACATCCTGCTCATCTCCGCCCCTCCGCTTCTATTGGCCGGCGGCCGTGTGACGTCGCTGTGACGCCAAACGTCCCTCCCACTTCAGGAAGTGGACGTTCGCCGCCCACAGCGAGGTCGCACGAGAGGTAAGTATGTGTGACGGGGGTTACTGACTTTGTGCGACACGGGCAGCGATTTGCCCGTGACGCAGAAAGGACGGGGGCGGGTACGATCGATTGTGAAATCGCACAATCGATCGTACCATGTAAAGCAGGCTTAAGAGTAGGTTACTAGGAAATTCTTGACAGCAGGGTTTATTTGTAGTCTGTAACCATAGAGCAGCAACTAGCGCACAAGAGAAGTGCTCTATCTACAAAGATAATAAATGCAAAATGAAGACTATTAGCAAACTTGCTTTAATTTTCCATACTAGTTAAAATTAAATTTAAAAATGTTGGAAAGGAACTTGTTGGGGCCGAATCAATAAACAGTAAGTGAAAAAAATCTGGTGAACAACTGTTTGAAATGTAGTTACATTTTTGTGGAATCTGAAGGTGCACCAAGATTTAAGCGGGCTTTATACACTACGACATCGCTAATGCGGAGTCGTTGGGGTCACGGAATTTGTGACGCACATCCGGCCGCATTAGCGATGTTGCTGCGTGTGACACCGATGAGCGATTTTGCATCGTTGCAAAAACGTGCAAAATCGCTCATCGTGACATGGGGGTCCATTCTCGATTATCGTTACTGCAGCAGTAACGAGGTTGTTCCTCGTTCCTGCGGCAGCACACATCGCTATGTGTGACGCCGCAGGAACGAGGAATCTCTCCTTACCTGCCTCCCGGCCGCTATGCGGAAGGAAGGAGGTGGGCGGGATGTTATGTCCTGCTCATCTCCGCCCCTCCGCTTATATTGGGCGGCCGCTCAGTGACGTCGCTGTGACGCCGCACGGACCGCCCCCTTAGACGGGTCTGCGCGATGTTGTGCGGCACGGGCAGCGATTTGCCCGTGTGGCACAACAGATGGGGGCGGGTACACACGCTAGCGATATCGGGACCGATATCGCAGCGTGTAAAGTAGCCTTTAGCGACTTTTTTTACTGATTTGGTATTTTTTTCAAAAATGACCGGAGTTTAGGGTCATGGCTTAGAACAACCTAACAAATAAATTAAGACAGAAGTGTACATAAATCCATGACTGTTTTACCTTTCTGATGCTGTCACGTAGCAGCTGAAAGTTGTGCCAAATTCTTTAAGATTCTTTAAGAGGCGAATACCCCATGGCACTGAACAATTGTAAAGATTTAGGACCTAAGCCACCAGGGCTGTCATTTTGTACAAAAGACTTGATGAAAAGTCCATTGGAATAAAATGGAGCCAGATCTGTTAAGAGAAATGTGCCTCCTAATGAATTTTCAGCTGCTATGTGCCACCATAAAAAATGTACTCTAGCCATGGATTCAATTACATTTTTAGCATAATAGGCCACTTCTTTGTTGTAAGTTATGATGAGTTTTGTTGGCCATGGCCATTTCTCCATGAGTGTTGCCCACTTTTCAAAACATTGGCGGAACTGGCGTAAAAAAAACCATCAACAGTTAGGCTATGTGCACACGTGTGCGTAATTCATGCAGTTACGCTTCGCTTTGTAGCGCAGCGTAACTGCATGCGTCCTGCGTCCCCTGCACAGTCTATGGAGATTGTGCAGGGGCCGTGCGCACGTGGCATATTAGAACGCAGCGATTCGGCTGCTGCCCGAATCGCTGCGTTCTAAGAAGTGACATGTCACTTCTTCCGTGCGCTTTGCCAGCAGTCCCTGCTCTGTCTATGGCAGGAGCTGCAGGCAGAGCGCACGTTCTCGCCGGCACCATGCGCTTCAGAACGGAGCTTTTCAGCTGCGCTCTGAAGCGCACCTTTTAGGTGCCGTGCAGAGCGCACACGTGCGCACATAGCCTTAGACGCCAATTCTAGCGAAAACTCTTTGATAAATTGGGTCCTGAATTCTCAATTTAATTTGACCAAAAATATTATGCTAATTCTATGGATACCCAAATACAATGTTTCTATAAAGCTGAATGGTAATTTTTTGATTGTAAGCAGCACTGGAAACACATTTTAAATTGATTTGTCCTTCACGACAGCAAGCATTATTTATCTACTTGTATTAATAAGATTATCTCTTTTTAAAAAAGGATTGACTGTTACTGAACTTAAATACTGAAAAGAATGGATAGGTTATAAAAGCCATAGTAAGAAATAATAAACCGGCTTTCATCAGTCCGTCTTTCAGAAAAGTGCAGTGGGTCATTTTTTTGCACCGAGGCACAAATGTGTTTTTATAGCATTGTTAAGAACAAATTTTTACAGAATATAAAGAAGTAGATATTTTTTATTAATCTCATTATCATTTCTGTCTCTACAAAAATGGATACAATCATTTTAAAGCTCACAATAAAGAAGGTAAGTAGGCAGTACTGAAATAAGCAGGAAATCAGAAGGAGATAAAGCAGACAAGGGCACTTGAAGAGGATAAAGCACTTCAAATATTTCTATCACATTGATAACTTCCACTATGATGAACAAAATGATAAGGCAGAGTAGACCTTTGCACTCTAGATTTAAAGGCTTTGATCTACCATGAGACAAGTGGTTTCAAAATTATCTGCAAAAAGAGAATGAAGCAAATTAGTAAAAGAACATACTTGAACAAGATGCTCATAATCACACTTAGGGTGATCAAACACTTCTGCATAATGGAACTCGTAATTACAAACTGCTATATTCAAGTTTGTCAAATAATTATAAAGAGAACAAAATGTACTGTTATCAGACATTCATTATGATGCACTCCATAAACATTAAAGTTTTATTTTCATATGGATTTCTCTTATGCAGTGCTGCCATGCATTTCTTTTTAAAATTAGAAATGTTTTTATTTTCCTCTTAAAATGTTCCAAACTTCTGTACTTTATTTTCTGGAGTCATTTGTGTAAAGACTGCTGAAGTTTATGACTAAGATTTTGGTGAGTATTGCATATAGCAAAAATGAACTTTCACCAGTTTTACCATGTTAAACTGGTCACGTCATGGACAGCAAAGTAGTTTTTAATTTTTTTATTTCTCATCTCTATTAAATGTTAGCTTTTAAAATTTAGTTTCTATTTTTTTTTCCTATGCCCAAAGAAGCATTACCAGAGATTTGTTGTTTTTCTTTACTTTTTCCCCTGCATGACGTTGACCAATCATAGGAGGATCTTCTCTCCTGTTATGACCAAAGAGGCATTACCAAAGATTCTTCTCTGGGGAGTTTACTTTTTCCCCTGCATGATGTTGACCAATCATAAGCAGAATTTTCCCTCCCTGATGGAGCTCCAATAAATCCCTGGCGAAACATGCGTTGGGGGACTGGAGGTCCGGTACTTGGGGGCTCTTATGACCACTTGGAACTCTGATTAGACACTGATTTGCACATAGTACTTTATAAGCTTTGGTATATAAATCTCAATACAGATTGGTGATCTAACTTTCTGTCTCAGCAGAATTGTGTCCATTTGGACTTTATAATGTCCGCTGTTCTACCCATGTCCACCTGTGTGATCTTATCTGGCTATTCTGCACTTGTAGTCCTTTGAGCATTTATTTAGGTTTATGACTAACCTGATATTCTATTGCCCCATTCATGCTTGATTATAATGGCGGTTTTACTTTGTTTACTGTTTTGACATTTTGTGCTCAATAAAGTTTTCATATTATCTGCACATCTAACGCCAGTCCTCCAGGTTATTTATTCAATCATAAGCAGGATAGGATCATACAGGTGGGAAAAAATAAACAGCTTTCTCCTGTGTGAGATATGTAATGACACCATACTTTCTTACTGATCTCACTGCTGGCATCTGCTATAATTAATAGTAGTTGGAGGGAGTAGAGCAGAGCAGTGTGTCATACAAGCACCTTGCCATTTCAATAGTCTTTCAAATGGAAGACATTTCAGGAAATGCTGCATTTCTCTGGTATTTTGTAATATTGGAGTCTATTTTAATATATTTGGCTGTTTTCTGGGCGCTTAAGAGATGTTTGTGATGTTTATAGAGGTTTTTAGAGTGTTTTCCCATCGTCTTTGGGGCGTATTTTTGCTGACTTTTTCCAACCTCTTTTTTTAACTCAATTCAACAACCCTGGTGGTTGTTGAAGAAAATTACTAATAAAACGCTGGCGTCTTTTGAGCTTTCTCATTGATTATTATTGCAAACTACAAAGCATCTTCAGAATGGAAAATGCCTGATGTATGGTCTGCTTTCTTCTTTTAAATGCTTGGCGTCCTTGGAAGCCTGAAGTGGTTTATGATGCTCAAAAGACTGAAGATATGAACAGCATGTCTTTTCTACATAGAAATGCATATATTGATCATTTTGCACTTTTCAAAAAGGACCCTCCTGAAAAAAATTATGTATGCACATACTCAAGATGGGTATTCCTGTTGATGCAAGTTATCACTGGGACCTTCTTTAATTGCCAGAATCGGGAACTTGTGGCAACAAGTACACCTGGTTCTGCATGACAGAAAAAGATGTCTAAGGCCGGTTTCAGACGGCCATGTTTCATGTACGTGTGACATCCGTTTTTAACACGGATGCCACACGTACCCATGTTATTCTATAATAAATAATAATAATTCTCTGGAGTTACACACACATCCGTGTTTTCACACGGACTGTGTGACCCTGCGTAGCCCCGCACGTACACACAGAGACATGCCTATTTTTTCTACAGCAACACGGATGTCACATGGACCAAACACTGATGTGATCCATGTGACATCAGTGAGACACCTCCCCTCAGTGATATTCACCTGTATCCAGTGCTGCTGTCTTTGGCTCTGCTGTCACTTGCTTTCGACCTCCACTAATTATGCTCACTGAATATTCACTGCAGCTTGGACCTGGAAGCAGGTGCATCACCGGAGAGAGCGCTGCGGACAGCATCGCCGGTGACAGGTGAGTATCCACCAAGCAGTGTGTGCAGTGACGTTCAAGAGGTCATCCGAGTTCCCAATGAATTCTGATGAACCCGTGAAGTCATCGTCGTGACATCAGCTGTAGCGTGGGTGTCGCGGGGGTGTCATCAGGAGGTCATCAGAGTTCATTGGGAACTCCAATGACCTCCTGAACGTCACTGCACACACACTGCTTGCTAGATACTCACCTGTCACCGGCGATGCTGTCCCGCTGCTGTTCCCGATGCTGTCCCCGGCGATGCTGTCCCCAATGCTGTCCCCGGCGCTTTTCCCAGTGATGCTGTCCATGATGCGGTCCCTAGCACTGTCCCTGGAAATGCTGGTTCCAGCGATGCTCCTGATTCCAAGTCAAAGTTGCAGTGAATATTCAATGAGCATAGTTAGTGGGGGTCAGAAGCAGGAGACAGAAGAGCCGAAAACAGCAGCACTGGATACAAGTGAATATAGAAAATCTTTTTATTTCAAAAACACGTGTTTTCTCTGGTATGTGCCACATGTATGCAAGCACAGATGTAACACGTGTGACACACATGTGACACACATATGACACATGTATGACCATACCAATGCGTGGGGCTTGTACATGATTAAACACGGATGTCTGAAACTGGCCTAATTTGCTTAGACTGGAATACACGTCTACAGTCAAACCCAATTTTGGCCAAAAGCACAGAGATTTTATTTATGTTTGTCTTTCATCTCCACATTCCAAGAACCAGCAATATCTAATAACATTGTTTAATGGCTTTGCAAAATAAATGAACTCTAAAAATGCAATTTTTATTGTGTTGCTATACCCTGAGACACAGGAATTCAAAGCAGCTTTCAAAGTTTGTTTTTTTTGTGGCATGAGATGTAGTGTTATGGTCATCATTTTAGCGTAAACAGAACTTTTTGATTACTTTTTACTTATTATTTCAGGAGGAATAAGAACCCAATCAAACTTTAGTATTGTTTTTCGGATGAGCTTTTAGAGTTGACTACATGCAGCTAGAACTTTATTGTGTAAATCTATGGTTGAATGAAAGACAACAGTGGTTTTGAAGCTCTTTGGCAAAATAGTAGAAGTTTAGTTCTTATAACTTTGTATTATTATAAATTAGCACAGCATTTAGGAGCTTTTTGGATAAAAAAAAAAATAAACTGTGTTCAAAGGTTAACATTCATATTACATTTTATCTCTATGCCTTTTGTCTTCCAAATGCTTTTCTCCAAGTACCCATCGAATATTTTAACTTTGGCCAATGTGTGATGACATATTACGTAATCTGTAAAAACAAAAAGAAAAAAACAATCACTTGAACAAAAAGTATATACAGTATATATAAAACAGCAAAAAGCTTAGATTTACTGACTTAGAACATATATTTGATATTGTTAGAGTCAAGAGAGATATCTGATTAAATCTGTCAGTAAATTAAATTCTTAAAAGGTGTGTTTTGTCTCAACAGGGAATTGCGACAGATTCATGTTAACTTCAGAGGTTGAGAAAGTAAGACCAAAGTATTGGATTTTGTAGCGGTATTGAGTATTGCCATTGTAAATAGATATGAAAAGTGAATACTACTGGGGCTCACATGTAACAGTGCTTGCTCATTACAGTTCTACTTTAAAAAAAGATTACAGAAATCCAACAAGAAGGACAGTGTACAGAGATAACATTTTTAGTCTATTAATGAAATTTCAATTATCTTAATAGGTTTGTTCAGTTGTATAAAAATTATTCTGAAACGTGCCCAAAATAATAAGGCATACTATAGTAAAATAGTAAGCTATACAACTTAATAATATACTGTATTTAAATTATAATTAATATAACGTGGCTAAAAATGGCTAACCAGACAGGCTTAGTGCAAGCCACTCTATTTTCCAGATCCCAAGAGTTGCCCCTGCCTTCACTCATTAATGCCTATAGAGAGATTTGGACTCCCACAAAGACATTGGGTTGGTCCTATGGAGTCTGTTGCTGGACAATGGTGTGGTCTGGCAGAAGTGATCAGGTCGGCAGTAGTCATGGGCGAGGTCTGTGTCTTCATCACTGTGGCACGCTATATGAAAGAGGGGGTCCATTCTGGATGTGAGGATTATTGTGACTGAAGTGATACACAACTGCAGGCCATATGATGCCGATGGCTTCGGCTTGGCAGGACCAAATATTAACCAGTACATTGAAGAATATTGTCATTAAAAGTTAATTTTACTCAACAGCATTTTGATGAAAACTACAGTCATATGAAAAAGTTTGGGCACCTCTATTAATGTTAACCTTTTTTCTTTATAACAATTTGGGTTTTTGCAACAGCTATTTCAGTTTCATATATCTAATAACTGATGGACTCAGTAATATTTCTGGATTGAAATGAGGTTTATTGTACTAACAGAAAATGTGCAATCCGCATTTAAACAAATTTTGACAGGTGCAAAAGTATGGGCACCTCAACATAAAAGTGACATTAATATTATGTAGATCCTCCTTTTGCAAAAATAACAGCCTCTAGTCGCTTTCTGTAGCTTTTAATGAGTTCCTGGATCCTGGATGAAGGTATATTTGGCCATTTTTGTTTACAAAACAATTCCAGTTCAGTTAAGTTTGATGGTCGCCGAGCATGGACAGCACGCTTCAAATCATCCCACAGATGTTCAATGATATTCAGGTCTGGGGACTGGGATGGCCATTCCAGAACATTGTAATTGTTCCTCTGCATGAATGCCTGAGTAGATTTGGAGCGGTGTTTTGGATCATTGTCTTGCTGAAATATCCATCCCCTGCATAACTTCAACTTCATCACTGATTATTGCACATTATTGTCAAGAATCTGCTGACACTGAGTTGAATCCATGCGACCCTCAACTTTAACAAGATTCCCGGTGCCGGCATTGGCCACACAGCCCCAAAGCATGATGGAACCTCCACCAAATTTTACTGTGGGTAGCAAGTGCTTTTCTTGGAATGCCGTGTTTTTTTGCCTCCAAGCATAACGCCTTTTTGTATGACCAAACAACTCAATCTTTGTTTCATCAGTCCACAGGACCTTCTTCCAAAATGTAACTGGCTTGTCCAAATGTGCTTTTGCATACCTCAGGCGACTCTGTTTGTGGCGTGCTTGCAGAAACGGCTTCTTTTGCATCACTCTCCCATACAGCTTCTCCTTGTGCAAAGTGCGCTGTATTGTTGACCATAGCACATTGACACCATCTGCAGCAAGATGATGCTGCAGGTCTTTGGAGGTGGTCTGTGGATTGTCCTTGACTGTTCTCACCATTCTTCTTCTCTGCCTTTCTGATATTTTTCTTGGCCTGTCACTTCTGGGCTTAACACGAACTGTACCTGTGTTCTTCCATTTCCTTACTATGTTCCTCACAGTGGAAACTGACAGTTTAAATCTCTGAGACAACTTTTTGTATCCTTCCCCTGAACAACTATGTTGAATAATCTTTGTTTTCATATCATTTGAGAGTTGTTTTAAGGAGCCCATGATGCCACTCTCCATAGGAGATTCAAATAGGAGACCAACTTGCAAGTGGCCACCTTAAATACCTTTTCTCATGATTGGATACACCTGCCTATGAAGTTCAAAGCTCAATGAGGTTAGAAAAGCAATTTAGTGCTTCAGTAAGTCAGTGAAAAGTAGTTAGGAGTGTTGAAATCAAGAAATTGATAAGGGTGCCTATACTTTTGCACTTGTCAAATTTTGTTTAAATGCAGACTGCACATTTTCTGTTAGTACAATAAACCTCATTTCAATCCAGAAATATTACTGAGTCCATCAGTTATTAGATATATGAAACTGAAATAGCTGTTGCAAAAACCCAAATTGTTATAAAGAAAAAAGGTTAACATTAATAGGGGTGCCCAAACTTTTTCATATGACTGTATGTACAAAAGGTAGCGGGCACATGTCTTCTTATACTTTTCATTAGCACATAGCATCTTTAGTAGAGTTGAGCGCGGTTCACGGTTCGTGGTTCTCCAGTTCTAGGCTCGAGTGATTTTGGGGCTGTTCTAGATCGAACTAGAACTCGAGCTTTTTTGCAAAAGCTCGATAGTTCTAGAGACGTTCGAGAACGGTTCTAGCAGCAAAAAGCAGGGCTTTTTACAGCTACAGTGTGCAGGAGCCATCGCTGGCAGCCTGCCAGAAGCTGGTAACCAAGATAAACATCGGGTATCCAAGCAAAGCGCTTTGGTTAGTAACCCGATGTTTATCCTAGTTACGTGCAGGAAGCCCACACTTCCCCGCTCAGCTCACTCCGCCCCCTCCTGCCCGCGGCATGTACACACGTACACACACACACACACACACACACACTCACATGGTCCCGCTCGGCTTACCTGCGGTGATGAAGTCCCGCCATCCCGACCTCAGCGCTGTCACTGTCCTCCATGGCCGCCGCTTGTCACATCACCTCTCGCTTCCGACCCGAGACTGACTAGCGGTGACGTCACGGGCCTCTCGCGATGCTTGGCTGTGAAGACGCCGGTCATTGAACTCAGTGACAGGGGCTGTCAGTGTGCTGGAGATCAGCGCAGGTAATGTACCTCGCTGACAGCAGCACTTGTCATGCCCTGCAGTGACCTGGGCTGACCCATTGATGTTAGCTCAGGTCACTGCATTGCTCTCCCAGCCAATGGGGAACATCCTGCTCTTCATTGACTGGGACAGTGTGGATCGTCATGGCAACCCCTTGGATTACACCAGACCTGGATTTGTTTTTCATTCTAATAAATTGGTTAAAGAGGGAATGTTTTGGGGAGTGTTTTTTCAAATAAAAATGTGTTTGTCGTCTATTTTTTTTATTACTGACTGGGTTGGTGATGTCGGGTATCTGATAGACGCCTGACCTCACCAACCCCAGGGCTTGATGCCAGGTGACATTACACATCTGGTATTAACCCCATATATTACCCCGTTTGCCACCGCACCAGGGCGCGGGATGAGCTGGGGCGAAGCACCAGGATTGGCGCATCTAATGGATGCGCCACTTCTGGGGCGGCTGCGGCCTGCTATTTTTAGGCTGGGGAGAGTCCAATAACCATGGACCTCCCTAGTCTGAGAATATCAGGCCCCAGCTGTCTGCTTTACCTTGGCTGGTGATCCAATTTTGGGGGACCCCTACGTGTTTTTTTTTTTAATTATTTATTTAATTTAAAATAACAGCGTGGGGTGCCCTCAGTTTTGGATTACCAGCTAAGGTGAGGTTGCCAGCTGTGGTCTGCAGGCTGCAGCCGTCTGCTTTACCCTAGCTGGCTACAAAACTAGGGGGAACCCTACGTCATTTTTTTTTTCATTTTTTTGGCTAAATACAAAGCTAAGCACCCCTTAGTGCCACATGAAAGGCACCAAAGGGTGCTCCACTTTTTCTCCACTTTTTCTCCACTTTTTCTCCATTTTTTCTCCACTTTTTCTTCACTTTTTCTCCACTTTTTCTCCATTTTTTTCCTCTACTTTTTCTCCACTTTTTCTCCACTTTTTCTCCATTTTTTCTCCACTTTTTCTCCACTTTTTCTCCACTTTTTCTCCACTTTTTCTCCATTTTTTTCTCCACTTTTTCTCCACTTTTTCTACATTTTTTTCTCCACTTTTTCTCCATTTTTACTCCACTTTTTCTCCACTTTTTCTCCATTTTTTTCTCTACTTTTTCTCCACTTTTTCTCCATTTTTTCTCCACTTTTTCTCCACTTTTTCTCCACTTTTTCTCCATTTTTTTCTCCACTTTTTCTCCACTTTTTCTCCACTTTTTCTACATTTTTTTCTCCACTTTTTCTCCACTTTTTCTCCATTTTTTTCTCCACTTTTTCTCCACTTTTTCTCCACTTTTTCTCCACTTTTTCTCCATTTTTTTCTCTACTTTTTCTCCACTTTTTCTCCACTTTTTCTCCATTTTTTCTCCACTTTTTCTCCACTTTTTCTCCACTTTTTCTCCATTTTTACTCCACTTTTTCTCCACTTTTTCTCCATTTTTTCTCCACTTTTTCTCCACTTTTTCTCCACTTTTTTCTCCACTTTTTCTCCACTTTTTCTCCATTTTTTTCT
Organism: Anomaloglossus baeobatrachus; assembly: GCF_048569485.1. NCBI lineage: Eukaryota > Metazoa > Chordata > Amphibia > Anura > Aromobatidae > Anomaloglossus > Anomaloglossus baeobatrachus. The sequence continues at coordinate 608,592,313 of NC_134354.1, forward strand.
CCACTTTTTCTCCAATTTTTCTCCACTTTTTCTACATTTTTTTCTCCACTTTTTCTACATTTTTTTCTCCACTTTTTCTCCACTTTTTCTCCACTTTTTCTCCACTTTTTCTCCACTTTTTCTCCTTTTTTTCTCCATTTTTTCTCCACTTTTTCTCCACTTTTTCTCCACTTTTTCTCCATTTTTTTCTCCAGTTTTTCTACATTTTTTTCTCCATTTTTTCTCCACTTTTTCTACATTTTTACTCCACTTTTTCTCCACTTTTTCTCCATTTTTTCTCCACTTTTTCTCCACTTTTTCTCCACTTTTTTCTCCACTTTTTCTCCACTTTTTCTCCACTTTTTCTACATTTTTTTCTACATTTTTTCTCCACTTTTTCTTCACTTTTTCTTCACTTTTTCTTCACTTTTTCTCCACTTTTTCTCCACTTTTTCTACATTTTTTCTCCACTTTTTCTCCACTTTTTCTCCACTTTTTCGCCACTTTTTCTACACTTTTTCTCCATTTTTTTCTCTACTTTTTCTCCACTTTTTCTCCACTTTTTCTCCACTTTTTCTCCATTTTTTTCTCTACTTTTTCTCCACTTTTTCTCCACTTTTTCTCCACTTTTTCTCCATTTTTTCTCCACTTTTTCTCCACTTTTTCTCCACTTTTTCTCCATTTTTTTCTCCACTTTTTCTCCACTTCTTCTACATTTTTTTCTCCATTTTTTCTCCACTTTTTCTCCATTTTTACTTTACTTTTTCTCCACTTTTTCTCCATTTTTTCTCCACTTTTTCTCCACTTTTTCTCCACTTTTTTCTCCACTTTTTCTCCACTTTTTCTCCATTTTTTTCTCCACTTTTTCTCCACTTTTTCTCCACTTTTTCTACATTTTTTTCTCCACTTTTTCTACATTTTTTTCTCCACTTTTTCTCCACTTTTTCTACATTTTTTTCTCTACTTTTTCTCCACTTTTTCTCCACTTTTTCTCCACTTTTTCTCCACTTTTTCTCCTTTTTTTCTCCATTTTTTCTCCACTTTTTCTCCACTTTTTCTCCACTTTTTCTCCATTTTTTTCTCCAGTTTTTCTACATTTTTTTCTCCATTTTTTCTCCACTTTTTCTACATTTTTACTCCACTTTTTCTCCACTTTTTCTCCATTTTTTCTCCACTTTTTCTCCACTTTTTCTCCACTTTTTTCTCCACTTTTTCTCTACTTTTTCTCCACTTTTTCTACATTTTTTTCTACATTTTTTCTCCACTTTTTCTTCACTTTTTCTTCACTTTTTCTTCACTTTTTCTCCACTTTTTCTCCACTTTTTCTCCACTTTTTCTCCACTTTTTCTACATTTTTTCTCCACTTTTTCTCCACTTTTTCTCCACTTTTTCGCCACTTTTTCTCCACTTTTTCTCCATTTTTTTCTCTACTTTTTCTCCACTTTTTCTCCACTTTTCCTCCATTTTTTTCTCCACTTTTTCTCCACTTTTTCTACATTTTTTTCTACATTTTTTCTCCACTTTTTCTACATTTTTACTCCACTTTTTCTCCACTTTTTCTCCATTTTTTTCTCTACTTTTTCTCCACTTTTTCTCCACTTTTTCTCCACTTTTTCTCCACTTTTTCTCCATTTTTCTCCACTTTTTCTCCACTTTTTCTCCACTTTTTCTCCACTTTTTTCTCCACTTTTTCTCCACTTTTTCTCCACTTTTTCTACATTTTTTCTCCACTTTTTCTACATTTTTTTCTCCACTTTTTCTCCACTTTTTCTACATTTTTTTCTCCACTTTTTCTCCACTTTTTCTCCATTTTTTCTCAACTTTTTCTCCATTTTTACTCCACTTTTTCTCCACTTTTTCTCCACTTTTTCTCCACTTTTTCTCCATTTTTTCTCCATTTTTTCTCCACTTTTTCTCCACTTTTTCTCCACTTTTTTCTCCACTTTTTCTCCACTTTTTCTCCACTTTTTCTCCATTTTTTTCTCCACTTTTTATCCACTTTTTCTCCGTTCTTTTTCTATGGTCAGTCTACCCATTAGTTCTGCCATGCATACTGTAGCTCTACACCTACTGCACATGTTACTTTATGATTGACATTTCTTTCGTACCAGAGCTGTCTAAGCCTACTCTGACCCCATATTTGTCATTACTATATTGTCCTTGTACTGTATTATGACATTTGTATCATGTGTTTCATTTCTTGCTGTGTTGCAATTTTTTTGCTGCATCCCAATTGTACCTCTACATTGTTCGAGTTTATGTTATTGTTCTCTCACTCTTATGTGATACTGATTATTGTCATTTTTCATGATTACAAGCAGATAAGTCCAATCTGACGAAGGCTCAGGCCGAAACGTCATTTGTAACTTGTTTTGGACAAAAACATATATGCTTATGAAAATTTTTTTTTCTTAATACGGACCAATAAAGAGTGATTTTGCATTACTATCCGTTGTGACTTACTGACTTAGTCTGGGAGATTTAGAGTGCCGAGGTTACTCACTAATTTTATCTATTATTACCTCTGAGCACCTATATACCAGTGAGCAGAGCTTCCTCTACAGTAGTTCTCCTGATTAGGCATGGCCTTACCTCATGAGCAGGGCATTGCAGCTTTGGTAGCAACCATTACGACATGGACTCTGCTGCTGTGGACCCGGGGAGAGTGAGTGCAGATTCATTGCACCCACACTCCTCACATGAAGGGTCCGCACTCCTAGAAAATGGGGGATACGTTCCCTGAGTGTCTCCCCCCCGATATTCTAGACGGTCCAGAGTCGTCGTGGGACCCCTTTATTTTTTTTCTTACAATAAATTGGTGAAAGAGGAAATGTTTTGGGGACTGTTTTTTCAAATAAATTTCTTTTGTCGATTTTTTTTTTTTTTGTTAGTACAGACAGTTTATGATGTTGGGTATCTAATAGACGCCATGACATCACAAACTGCTGGGCTTGATCTCAGGTGACTTTACAGCTAGTATCAACCCGATTTATTACCCCGTTTGCCACTGCACCAGGGCACGGGATGAGCTGGGGTGAAGCGCCAGGATTGGCGCATCTAGTGGATGCGCCACGTCTGGGGTGCCTGCGGCCTGCTATTTTTAGGCTGTGAACTATGGACCTTCCCACCCTGAGAATACCAGACCACAGCTGTCCGCTTTACCTTGGCTGGTGATCCAATTTGGGGGGGACCCTACTTTTATTGTGTAATTATTAATATTTATAAAATAATTATAAAAAAGAGCCTGAGGGGACCTCCACATTGGATCCCCAACCACGGTAAAGCTGCCAGCTGTGGTTTTCAGGCTACAGCCGTCTGCTTTACCCTAGCTGGCTATCAAAAATGGGGGGACCCAACGTCATTTTTTTTTAACTATTTTTTAAATAGAAAAAATTAATGGGCTTCCCTGTATTTTGATTGCCAACCAAGGTAACGGCAGGCAGATGGGGGTGGCAACCCATAGCTGTCTGCTTTATCTGCTGAGAATCAAAAATACCGCGGAGCGCTACGTCATTTTTTTAAAGATTTATTTTTACAGCACTGTGATGTCCAGCAATCAAAATACAGGGAAGCCCATTTTATTTTTAGTTATTTAAATAAATAATTAAAAAAAATATATATGGGCTCCCGCTGCATTTTTTGTATTGCTAGCTAAGGGTAATCCAAGCAGCTACTGGCTGCTAACCCCCACTGCTTGGTGTTACCTTCACTGGCAATGGAAAATCCAGGGAAGCATTTTTTATTTGTTTTTTAAAAAACAAATGACGTGGGCTTCGCCCCATTTTTGTGTCCAGCCGGGTACAACTAGGCAGCTGGGGATTGGAATCCGCAGCACAGGTTAGCCCGAGGTTTCTGGGCTCCTCTGCTGCGGATTTCAGTCCACAGCCGTCCCAGAAAATGGCGCTCTCATAGAAGCGCCATCATCTGGCGCTGTATCCAACTCTTCCAACAGCCCTGGAGGCGGGTGGCTTGTTGGGTAATCATGAGTTAATACTGGCTTTGTTTTACTAGCCAGTATTAAGCCAGAGATTCTTAATGTCAGGCACGTTTGACCCGGCCATTAAGAATCTCCAATAAAGGGTTAAAAAAAAGACACCACACAGAGAAAAAATACTTTAATAGAAATAAATACACAGACACATTAGAGACTCCATCTTTATTACCCCCTGTCAGCCCTCCACGATCCTGCTCTTCTGTCTTCTTTCTTTCTAGTGTAGTAGTAGTGACGATTGTAGTGAGGATGAGGTTCACCAGCCCATCACTTGGGGCTGGGGAACCTCATCCTCAGTACAATCCTCACTAGTGTAGTAGTAGTGACGATTGTAGTGAGGATGAGGTTCACTAGCCCATCACTTGGGGCTGGGGAACCTCATCCTCACTACAATCCTCACTAGTGTAGTAGTAGTGACGATTGTAGTGAGGATGAGGTGCACCAGCTCATCACTTGGGGCTGGGGAACCTCATCCTCAGTACAATCCTCACTACAATCGGGAAGCAGCGTGCAGCCTTCACTCCGTGAGTGATCAGTGCTGGCTGTCAGCGGTAACAGCGGTAACGCTGACAGACGCGTTACCATAGCAACGGTGCTCTCGGAGCTGCGGTGACGTCACCGCTAACTGCGTTGCTATGGCAACGGTGATCTCCGTTAATGACCGGCTGTGTCAGCCGGTCCCTAACGGAACGGGGAGTCGACCGTGTGCTAGAGCATGTCGCCGGTACACGGCGATACACATATGTGCACCGTGTACCGGAGAGATGCACTTGCAGGTCCTACATGACGCGTCATAGTCATGTGACCAGTCTGTAGCCAATGAGATAATAGCCACGTGACTGGTCACATGGCTATTCTGACGTCACGACAGGTCCTGCATCTCTGCTGGCAGTGCCGGTCACGGGAGGATTCAGCGATCATCGGATGGAATAGCGGCAGGAGACAGAGTGCAGAAGGGATCGCGAGGACCGGTAAGTGTTATGGCAATGTTTATTAACTGTTTGTGTACATTTATCATGCATTTTTATGTGTTTGTGATTGCCTCCCATTATAGCCTATTGGCTCGAGTTCAGTTCGTCGAACGTTCGACGAACCGAACTCGAGCGGGACCCCCGTTCGGCGAGCCGACCTCGAGCCGAACCGCGACCGGTTCGCTCATCTCTAATCTTTAGACACATTTTCTTCACTCCCTCCACTTCACTTGTTCCATCCTCTGGTAGTCTCACTTGTTTCACCACAACCCAGCCTAGCTCCACACTACAGTCCGTAAAACTAAATATTTCCTCCAGCGTTTTTCGTCCTCTTAAGGGGATAATGTCAATATGATCTAAAATAGCCTGTAGCTTGCTAACAGTTAGGAAACCCCCACCTGGGGCACTCACTTTGTCTCCCAATCTCCTCCGTCCTGTAACAGGACTCATCTCGTCCAATCACTTAGTGCTCCAGTCAGTCTTCTTACCCGACTCTCAAAGATCGATCTGTAACTCGGTCACTCTCTGTTCCTCATTCATGTGGATATCACTATCCCTTGCTCTAGCATCTTCTCTCTCTCAGACCTTAAGTCTTTCTTTGTCACACCCTGGGCCCTATCTGATCTTCAAAGTGGAAACAGTCATTGTTCCTTTTCATTAGCCCCTCCCAATATGGGCTAGTCCCAAACATTAACCGTCTCTGACCCTACTGTCACCATACTACAATACTACACTACAACACATTACAATTCACATAGCACATTACACTTTACATTATAACAATAACATTGGTGTTTTCAAGAGGGAACAGGACAATTGGTATATCTCCTTACACAGTAAAAGGGAAAAATCCCTAGATTAAAAGGAGCTGTGATCAAGGGGTGCGAAAGCAAGTAAAACTATATTTGGCAAAACCCAGCAGTAAGCTGGGAGTTTTGGCTAAACCATGGAGCTGATACTCCAGCTGCTAAGCACACACACCCATGCTGTGAGACTACAGATGTCAGCCACCCCAATCTCAGTGGTTGGACAGAGCCTGCAGGGAAGGATGGTACAGACAACGGGCCATGGGAGCTCCGCACTCCTTTGCCAGAGAGAGTCAGTGTGTGTATGGCTCTGAGCGGAATGTACGACAATTACTATTTTCTTCAGGTTGGTGTCCTTCACCCCACAGCCGGTCCCCATCATAGGTGCAGTAGACAAACACGTGATACTGGAGTACTTTGGGCAAACAAAAACTTGAGTAGTTTATTTTTCACACTATGACAGACATAGCCTCACTCTTGACAGTTCAGTGGTTAATGTATTTTTGTGGTACTCTCACTTGACCTATCCCTGCTATCTTGGATTTCATCTGCAAGCTGCCTGGCACCTGTGTTTCCATTACCCCACACTTCTCACCGCTATCCGCTTCTGGGCCCTGAAGGCTGACTAGTCACACAACTTCCCTGAGCCTACCAGGGTGAGTAGTAGGCTCCAGACCTTTAAGGGGTTACCTCAGAGCTTCCAGACTGTCTCCTGACACCTTGCATGTCTTTACTCCTCAAAACCTTTTGCAGAACTCCCTCTTGCCAGGAATATCTCTAACCAGCCTACTGGCCATCTGTCACTTCTCCCCTATCTTATCTAACCTCTAACCCACTACTACTCTTGCCCGACCCCTAAGTGGCACTGTCCGCTAAACGGTTCAGGTGCTGCCACATCGGGAACCCGCACTTCACTAGCAGAGTTAGTAATTTTATCAAGTGCATTAACAGCATACTTGACACCTAATACACATTATATTTACAACACAATTAGCTTAAAACAGTAGGGGGGTGAGATAACCTCCTACATGCCTCCCCACTAAAGCCTGCTTTACATGTTGCAATTTTGCATACAATATCGTATGCGATTTGCATTGCCCCCATCGTATGTGTGGCACATTCAATTTGTTGAATGTGCCGCACATACGAGTAACCCCCCGTCACACGTACTTACCCGTCCATACGACCTCAATGTGGGCGGCGAACGTCCACTTCCTGGAGTGGGAGGGATGTACGGCGTCACAGCGACGTCACGCGGCAGCCGGCCAATAGAAGCAGAGGGGCCGAGATGAGCGGGACGTAAACATCCCGCTCACCTCCTTCCTTCCGCATTGCTGGCCGGGAGCCGCAGGACGCAGGTAAGCTGTGTTCACCGTTCCCGGGGTGTCACACACTGCGATGTGTGCTACCCCGGGTACGATGAGCAACCTCACGTTCAATTTCTGAGGAATATACGACGTGCGTGTGATGAACGTTTTACCGTTCAATCGCAATCGCACGTAGCTGTTACACACTGCAATGTACCTTACGATGCCAGATGTGCGTCACTTACGACGTGACCCCGCCGACACATTGTAAGATACATTGCAGCGTGTAAAGTGGGCTTTAGATATGGTTGTCTCTGACCACAAATCTACAAACATATATTAAATGAGTTCATATTAATAATGGCTGACAATCAGAGTCCACTTCGCTCATTTGGGTACCAAAAAAGCGTAAAAACATTTAAAACAAGTCACCCATAGGAAGTCCTTTTCACTGTCATCAGCATTATCGCTCATACACCTGCAAAACCTAACAGGGTGAATGACAGTGCCAAACCCATTCCTTTACACAACACTGTCCCAGAGCACCGGGTGTGGGTAGGGTTCCATGGGTCAAAGTCCTTGGGGACGAGGGCAAAGTCTTTGTGACAAAAGAGGCAATGTTCTCGGGGCAAGGGCAAAGTCCATCGGGCCTTGGCAGTGTTCACGGTGTAGGTGGGAGCAGGTATGCCACCTGCCCAAAAGTTCCACTTTCCAGCAGAGAGAAACACATTCTGCACAAAACAAGTGAGAGGGGGAAAAACAAACAAAACTTTGGCCGCTCTGGGCCAACATCAGGGACCAGATCTCATGACTCGCTCCCTCCCACCCCACAGAACGTAGAAGAATCCTGTGCATCTCTCATTCAAACAGTACAACTGAGAAAGGGCGTTTCAGAACAGGCACTTAATTATGGTACATGACTTGTGACTGTCTTCAGACCCAACTAGTCTTTCATTCAGCAACCTATACATAAATGGCTGAATTGTTCCCCTGGGCAATGTTCTCCACTGCCGGAGAACCTGCCACCTGTGCTGCACCAGTTCGGGGCTCCAATATAACTCATGGGAAGGTGGCCTCTGTCTCCTCACTGGAATGGCGAGTGCACAGTCAGTGAGGCAGGAAGGCCATTGTTCGGCAGACCGTCCTTAAGCTGCAGCACCATCCTGAAGGCCCCGGAAGGCCCCCTTTTCCCCTCCTGGAAAGCCTCTGCCAGCGCATGAACCACCACCTATGCGTACCACCCCCAGAGTCTGTCTTCCATTACAAATCGAATATGGTCTCCCTAGGCTATGACCTGCCATCTTTGTTTGAATGGCCAGTTGTTGTCACACTTGCTGGGTGTAGCAAGCATGGCGGGGTGCGTTCAGACCTACGTGCATCTGTTGCACAACAAAAATTACAAGAAAGGGGGGCACTGGGGACACACGTACAGCGGAAGGCCCTGGAACTAGTGAGAGGGGTTGGTGGGGCACCTCCTATATTCACCTGAAGCTGTCCTTCCTCTCCTAGCCAGTCCCTATACAGTCTCCGCAACTGTTGCCTAATAGGAACCTGAGACCCTCAGAAAACCTTATAGTAGCCCTGACTAGTGAGGGGCAGGTGGGGTTCACTAGACCTCACTGCTGCACTAACACCCAAAAGGTAAGTAAAGACAAACAGGGGGGAAAAACAACCAAAAGGATATATATTGAGCACAAGAAACTTCAACTGTAGAACCTTCCGCAAAGGTGGCTAGCAACCAAATGACTTTGTATCTTCAGCATGGATTGCTGGGATACACCACAACTTAAAGCTGAAGGGCATGACTACAAAGTGAGTGCAGCTGAAAACACTCAGTAAGGAACTGTTTGGAAGGGCTGCAAGAGACAAACTGACACTTAACCACTTCAGTGACAAGAGAAACAAAACCCATTTAAATGTAGAGAGCCAGATGAGAGACTCCAGTCCAAAGGCTGTCACTGGTCTCTACATGCAGGGAGACAAACGTGACAGTAGTCTTTTCATCGAAGGCGTCTTCCTCGCAGCTCCTCTTGAAGGGTTGTGCCAGGAATGACCCTGCTCGCAGTGCCACTGAAGGATGCTACAGACAATGGGTCATGGGGGCTCCGCACTCCTTTGCCAGAGAGAGTCAGTGTGTGTGTACAGCTTGGGGCAGGGTGTGCAGCACTTACTATTTTTTCGGTTTGGTGTCTATCACCCCGCAACCAGTCCCCATCTTAAATGCAGTAGACAAACTGGTGACACCGGAGTAGTCTTGGCAAACCTTACTTGAACAGTATATTCTTTCCACACTATGACAGACATGGCCTCACTCCTGATGATTCTGCGGTTTTTTGTATCTTGGATCTCGTCTGCAAACTGTTGGGTACCTATATGTCCATTTCCCCATGCTTATTTTCACTGTTGTTCTCTTCTGGGCCCCAAAGGCTGTCTAGTCGTACGACTTCCCTGAGCATGCCGGGGTGAGCAGTAAGCTCTGGACCTTTAAGAAGTTACCTGACAGCGTGCCACGTCTTTACTCCTCAAACCCTTCTGCAAAACTCTCTCTTGCATGGCCTATTTCTTTAACCAACCCACTGGCCTCTGTCACTCCTCCCCTATCTTATCTAACCTCTTACCCACCGCTGCTCTTACCCGACTATTAGGTGGCTCAAGCCACTACACAGTCCTGGCTTTGCTACATCAGGGACCTGCACTTCACTAGCAGTAGTAGTAATTTTATAAAATACATTAACAAAAGGGGTTTAGCCTTTTTTGCTCTCAGCTCACATACTGACAGCTTGTGGAAGATGAGTTGTCCAGCTCTTTTCACAGGGTGTTTGTGCTGTGTGGTGGCCATTGTTGTGGTGCTTTTGTGTCAGTGGGGCAGTGTGGCCTGGAGTCATGGGGACTCAGCTTTGCAGTATAGGTGTTTTGAGGCACCAGGCCACCTGCCCTGCTGGTGAATTGTCGCCGCGGCGGTGTTTGGCACATGGCGCCACACCTTTAAGGCTTCAAATTAGTTAGGGACCACCTTAGAGTTTCGCCATGACGTGGCAGTGGGCTTCATACAGTCTGATCAGAATGTTAAACCAAGAACCTCATGTTCGGGTACATAAATTTATGCCTGGCGGCATTAGATCAACTAATGATTTTTGGATTTGCAGTTCGTGTCTATTTCTCCAGCTATGTTTCATATACATTAAGAGCATACTTGGTACTTAAAACACATTATCTTTACAACAAAGACAATTATCATAAATCTGTAGGGGGGGGCATAATCACCTCCTACACGCACACCCAGAGATTCTGACCCCGACAGTTTGCCTACCACTTGCACTGCTGGCAGAATGATTATGGTGCTGCCTGGTGACAAAATTAAACATTACAAGAGCAGGTCTTGGTGGACATGTAACAATCTGTACATATTTTCTACTCTGTCTATGCATTGACTTAGACAGAGAATGAAGATGTCTTAACTGTTGAAATGAGTAAGTCGGCCATCCCCCTACACACACAGCACAGATGATGTCTTGACAAAAGAAACACTGCCTTGTGTTGCGTAAAAGCGGATACCTGAAAAATTGGAGCACCTAGATAATTAAAGTATATTAGTAAGTTGTATAACGTGCTACTCTAAGAACACTTCAGTCCAAAAACATAGAAAAGGATGCTTCAATTATATGTGTATGTCCTGTAGAGTCATATAAAGAATGTTCCAGAGTATGCTGTGCTCAACAATAATGGCAGCACTACGTTTCCTTTGAAACAATAAGGCTATGTGCACACGGTGCGTTTTTCTCGGCGTTTTTGCGCGTTTTTCGGGTGCGTTTTTGGCCTCAAAACTGCATGACTTTGCTTCCCCAGCAAAGTCTATGAGTTTTCATTTTTGCTGTCCCCACACAGCGTTTTTTTTCAGCTGCGTTTTTGTGGTGACCACAAAAACGCAGCATGTCAATTATTCCCGCGTTTTTCACTGCGCTTTTCATCCATTGAGTTCAATGGGATGTTGAAAGACGCAATGAGAAACGCAAATAGCTGCGTTTTGGTGCGTTTCTAAGACCAAAAACGCAGCTATAAGCGCAGGAGGTGGGTAGTAAAGTGACGTGTACAGGAAGAGGATTCCTTCTGTCAGTATAGACAGAAGCATGAATCCTCCCAGTACCGTCACCGCCATCTCCCGTCCTGTGCATGTATGCTGCCGTGCGGCGCCATGTACAGGCAGGAGGTGGAAGCGGCTGCGAAAACAAAAGTTAACAGTAGAATAAAAAAAAAAAAAGTTATACTCACCTGTCTGCAGCCTCGCGGTGCCATGCCCGCTCCCAGCTCCTGTCACGGTATCGCCGCTCCCGCTCCGGCTGTGCGCAGTCTCCCCGGGGCAGGACCTTGCTTACAGGACCTGGCGATGGATCACCTGATGCAGTCACCTGACGCATCAGCTGATCGAGTCTCGGGCTGACGCGGGCGCCCGGCCGGTATCAGCGGATGCGTCAGGAGACTTCATCCCTGATTACCGGCAGCTGCTGCAGCGATCGGACAGGATCAGACTCCCGCCTCATCGCTCCGGGAGCTGCCGGTAATTCAGCACATAAGTGAGTATTATTTTTTTTTTTTTTCTACTGATGCATCTGCTGATTGTATACTCGGCTTTTATACAATCAGCTGATGTATGATGGGATTCAGGCACTTGATCCTGACACATCATCTGATCGCTTTGCCTTCCAGCAAACCGATCAGATGATATTGGATCCTGATTGGACGGCGCGGGACCCTGACCCAGGATTACTGCGGAGGGGGGTTTATTTCAATAAAGATGGAGTCACTAATTGTGTTGTGTTTTATTTCTAATAAAAATATTTTTCTGTGTTGTGTTTTTTTTTTATCTTTACTAGAAATTCATGGTGGCCATGTCTAATATTGGCGTGACACCATGAATTTCGGGCTTAGGGCTAGCTGATAATATACAGCTAGCCCTAACTCCATTATTACCTGGCTAGCCACCCGGCATCAGGGCAGCCGGAAGAGTTGGATACAGCGCCAGAAGATGGCGCTTCTATGAAAGCGCCATTTTCTGGGGTGGCTGCGGGACTGCAATTCACAGCGGGGGTGCCCAGAAAGCATGGACACCCTGCACTGTGGATTCCAATCCCCAGCTGCCTAGTTGTACCCGGCTGGACTCAAAAATGGGGCGAAGCTCACGTCATTTTTTTTTTAAATTATTTCATGAAATTCATGAAATAATTTAAAAAAAAAGGGCTTCCCTATATTTTTGGTTCCCAGCCGGGTACAAATAGGCAGCTGGGGGTTGGGGGCAGCCCGTACCTGCCTGCTGTACCCGGCTAGCATACAAAAATATGGCGAAGCCCACGTCATTTTTTTTTTTTGGGGGGGCAAAGAAATCCTGCATACAGTCCTGGAAGGAGGATGCTGAGCCTTGTAGTTCGACAGCTGCTGTCTGCTCTCCTGCATACACTATTGGATGGAGGATGCTGAGCCTTGTAGTTCGACAGCTGCTGTCTGCTGTCCTGCATACACTATTGGATCGAGGATGCTGAGCCTTGTAGTTCTGCAGCTGTCTGCTCTTCTGCATACACTAGTGGAGAATGAAGAACACATTGAAGAAGGAAATGACATCAGACCTTTTTTTTTTTGTTCACTGATAAAAAACGCATAAGGACGCAGTGAGCAAAAACGCAGCAAAACGCAGCAAAAAAACGCACCAAATCGCGGCAAAACACGTGCGTTTTTTGCCGCGTTTTTTCGACGCAGGTGCGTTTTTGTGCGTTTTTAGCGGCCAAAAACGCACAAAAACGCAGCGTCAAAAAAACGCAGCGTGTGCACATAGCCTAAGATTATTTTTCACACTTCCAACATTTCAGCACCTTACGCGGATATATCAAGCAGCAAACAGTAAGCTTAAAGTAATATTCAAAGACTTATTTCTATCTCATAATGTAATGGCATATTATACACTGTGTTGTCACTTTATGACTTATACAATGAAGCTCTCCAGCAATCTACTGTGCAGAAGAACTGCAGCTCAGCTATATTCAAGAGAAAAAAAGACTCCAAGCATTCTGTGCACAGAAAATTACTGAGGCATACCTTCAGCACTCTTTTTTATTGCACCACTTGTCACTGGGATAGGAAGACTTGACAGTGACACCAAGGCTGACCCTCAGACTGGGGACCCTGCGCTGTCCCCTAGCTCAGAAGTACGCTTGATAGTAGCGAGGTCTGAGTTGCCAGTGTAACCCTAACTTTTGTCCAAGCCCTAGTGTAACTCCCCTCACCCTCCTCCACCCAAGGGGTGAGCCGGGACCGTAGTCAATAAACCCCAAAGCTAAACACGGACAAGGGAAAAAACAAAAACTCGTAGACATGGCAATCAAACACAAATGAGCGATTATACTTGCATAGGAGAAAATAACATAAAAGGGAGGACGTAAACAGACAATTCGGAAACTTCCACACCGCACAATAAGCACACTACAGATCACCAAAATTGGATCACCATGAAAAGCCTAGAATCGCTGTACAAGTTGAAGCTATCATCAGCACTGAGTTGTATGATACAGAATCTTATATAAGAAGGAGACTGCTGTGATTAGTAATTAACAACTGGAGCTCATAGCAGAGTTTCCCAGGTCAGGAGGAATTAACTTCTGCAGGACTGGGGAACAGTGCATATGAAACAGCCAATGCCCAGCTCTGGCTCAACAACTAGGAGACATCAGGTTGAATGTCAGGCTCTGCAGTGTAAAAAGAGCCCGACGCTATTGAGACACCTAATGGGCCTGGAACCAAACTTCACATGACACCACTGGAGTGATGTTTTAAATCTAAGTACCCTCACCCCTGGCTTATACTCACCATCTGGCAGCTTCATCTTCTATCTCCTATCACTGCTGCTATGGTCTGTCTTCAGACATTTCTGACCTGCCAGCAGCTACAGTGTTTCATTGAGTGCGCTGGAGGACACAACTCAATGCAAGTCTATGACAGCCTTGCTCTTGCTTTGTTATGGCTCTCGTAGAGTTGCATAGGTAGCTTGTGACGTAACGTCTGACTTCCGGACAGTCAGAAGTTACAGTTACATAATGGCACCAAAGCGGCACTGAAAAAATATGAAAATGGTAAGTATCACATTAGGGACAGGGGCAGGGGACCCAAATTTAAAGTGCCAGTGCAATATTGAAAAAAAATGCTGGAGTGGTGCTTTAAGGGGCCATAATGCTGATAAAGTACTGTGCCCCCTTCATTCTCAAGATCAGTGTGTGTCACTAATCATAAAGTGATGCACAACTCTAGTTACAGTTGAAACCAAAACTTTACATGCACTATCTAAAAAGACACATATGCATGTTTTTCTCACTATCTGACATGAAATCAGAATAAATCTTCCCCCTTTATAGGTCACTTAGGATTAAGTAAAAAATGTACATACATTTCATAGTACTTGATAACATTGCCCTTAAAAAGCATGACTTGGTCAAATATTTTAGATATCCTTCCACAAGCTTCACACAATAGTCGGTAGGATTTTGGGCCCATACCTGCTGACAGAACTGGTGTAACTGAGCCATGTTTGTACATGTTTGGCTTGCTCGCACCTGCCTTTTCAGCTTTGCCCATACATTTTCAATAGGATTGAAATCAGGGTTTTGTGATGACCACTTCAAAACATTGACTTTGTTATCCTTAAGCCACTTTGTAACCAGTTTGGCAGTATGCTTCTGGTCATTGTCCATTTGCCCATTTCCACCCAAGCTTTAAGTTCCTAGCTGATGTATTGAGGTATTGAGATGTTGCTTTATTATTGCCACATAATCTTCTTACCTCATGATGCTATTTTGTGAAGTACACCAGTCACTCTTGTTTTTCTTAAGCTTTAAAGCTTCTCCCTTTTTTCTTCAAACGTAACACTGGTCATTATGTTCAATTTTAGTTTCGTCAGACCACAGGACATGTCTCTAAAAAGTAAGGTCTTTGTTCCTGTGTGCATTTACAAAAATGTATATATGTTTCTTTTGGAGTAATGGCTTCTTCCTGGCAGAGTGGTCTTTCAGTCGATGTTGATACAGTACTTATTTCACTATGAATAATTTGTAATGGAATCCAGCTCACCCACGTCTGACCTCACTGCACCTCAGACACGGATCCGGCCCTGCCCTGGCCGCAGCAATGAGAAAATGAAGGAAAGCGATCCAGCTGAGTGACCAGATGATTTATTCAGTGCAATACAGACATGGCATAGTCATTGTTAACACGTTTCTGGCTTAACGCCCTTAATCATAACCATGGTTATGATTAAAGGCGTTAAGCCAGAAACGCGTTAACCACGACTATGCCATGTCTGTATTGCACTGAAAAAATCACCTGGTCACTCAGCTGGATCGCTTTCCTTCATTTTCACTATGAATAATGACACAATCTTACCAGCTTCCACCAGTATCTTCACAAGATCTTTTGCTTTTGTTCTTGGGTTGATATGCACATGTCTGACCAAAGCACGCTCATCTCTGGTACACAGAACCTGTCTCCTTCCTAACCGGTATGATGGCTGGACATTGCCATCTTGTTTGTACTTGCATACAATTGTTTGTACAGATGAACAAAGCACCTTCAGCCATCTGGAATTTGCACCCAAGGATGAACGAGACTTGTACAAGTCCACAATTCTCTTTCTGAGATCTTGGCTGATTTCTTTTGACTTTCCCATGATGCTACACAAAGAAGCAGTGTGTTTCAGGTGTGCATTAAAATACATCCACAGGTGTGTCTCTAATTAACTCAAGATGTTGCCAATAAACCTAAGATTCAGAAGCTTCCAAAGACATCACATCATCATATGGGCTGCACCATATTGTTTAAAGGCATAGTATGCTTAGTGTATGTAAACTTTCGACTTTACAGAAAATAATAAAAAGGCATTAAAAATAATATTCTCTATCTCTCATTATTCTGGCATTTGGAAAATATAAATAATTTTGGTAATCCTAATTGACCTAAAATAGGAAAGGTTTATTCTCATATGTCAGATAGTGAGAAAAATGTGCATACGTGTCTTTTTATATAGTGTATGTAAACTTATGATTTCAACTGTATGACACTTCATTACATGGGAATAACCCAGGGCCAGTGTCAGCACCCGGCGCAACTGGGCAAGTGCCAGGGCCCTGGACAGCTGGGGGGCCCACTCGTGGTCGGCAGGAGCAGGTTGTCAATAGCTATCCTGCAGCCCCTGATCAGATTTCCGGGAACCACAGTCAGTGCTCCGGCTGGCAGTCTCACTTTACTATCTGTTGGCACTTTAAACCAGCAGAGCACACGTCCGCAGACCAGAGTTCATCTGTGTGTCGAACTAGCATGCAATGCGCTCCTGTCTCACAGAAGAAGAGGAGAGGCTGCTGGTCCCCCGCATCCCACAGTGCTGCTGCCTGCCTTTGTCCCCAGAGCCAGTATGTGTATGCGCCATAGGCCCCCAGCATCCCCAGGGCCACTACGTGTATGTCTCCCCAAGTTCCCAGCATCCCCTAAGTAATGTGTATTTCCCACTGGCCCCCAGTAATGTTTATGCCCCTAAGGTCCCTAGCATCCTGCAGTAATGTGTATGCCCCCCTCAGTGCTGTCTATGCCCCAGGGATGTATTTACCCTCAGCCCCTTCTGTGACGTATATACAGCAGTGTCAGTGTGCACTGTGCAGCCATGTCTGTTAGTGATGGCCTTCACACAGCATGGTCGGCACAGCCACATGCCCGGGAGGAGCTGAACAGAGACAAGCGGGGAAGGTGAGTGATGCTGCTGCCGACTTCCCCATTTTAGTATTATCTCTAATGTGTCTGAGTGTGCATGTATGATGTGTATATCTATGTATGTCACTGTATATGACTGTATATTTATGTCTGTTTATATGTTTTTTGAGAATTTTTTAATATGTACCCATGCCTGTATGTGCACGTATCTATGTAGGTAAGTGTGCATGGGCCCACTAAGACTTTTTTGCCTGGGGCCCACAAAAACCTGGAGCTGGCCCTGGAATAACTCTTCATATTCATTATATAATAGGAGCCATAATACAATTAGAAAGTACATTTGGTAATATCTTGTCATTTCATGTTGCAGAGACTTTTTAATGACAGTAGAAAATGTATTCAATGGCAGTATTCAGTTATTTCTGCAAACGGTTGATCTCTGTGGGTCTAGTAAACTAAATTATCAGTTTTTTAAAGGGTTTTACTCTTGGCCACATGTGAAATTTTGGGATAGCTTCAAATCTTCAAACTGTATTTCTATCTTCTATAATCAAAATTCTTGATTTGTGCAAAAAAAAGAACCCCATATAATTCTATGGACGTCCTAACATGTGTGCTGTAAAAGGGTTCTAGTAAGAGCCAGGAGGCTGCAAAGCAGGAGAATTATACTTACTGAGTCTCCTTTGTGCAAACTAAATTGGGAGAGAAAAGGCGCAATAGGGTCTTACCCGATTTACTGGGTAAAAAGTATAAAAAAGTGGTGCACTCACCTGATCGAGTTGTGCCAGTCACAACTCCTTTAGTGGCATAAGCGAGTGGCTAAGCGGTCCAGCAGCAGCCCTGTTGTACAAGTGGAACATCAAATTCGGAACTGGAGGAAAACAGGTTTAGCGCCACGCTTGAAGACCACGGACATCAGTGGTCTTTTCCCTGAAGAAGGAGGCAGTTGTGGTCTCCGAAACGCGTAGGAATGAAATGAAATATAAGAATTGTTTGTTCAACACTGATGTCCGTGGTCTTCAAGCGCGGCGCTAAACCTGTTTTCCTCCAGTTCCGAATTTGATGAGTCTTCTTTGTGGCAGTCACACTGCTTCTAGGTACCATGGGAACCCCAGCTGTGACTTCAGGTGAAGTCAGTCACATCATCGCTCAGAGCTGCGGCTCAGTCAGTGTGTCCCAGACGCTGCACTGGTTGGTCGCATTTTCTAATGTGACCACGCACTGTGACCTCAGATGTAGCATAGCCGAGATTGTCGTGGGACCTGTAGGGGTGTTTTGGAGGTTAATAAATTGAAGAAAAGAGAGTGTTTTTTGTTTTTTAAATAAATAATTTTTCTGTGTGTGTTGTGTTTATTTCTTTCTACATACAGGGTTAGTAATGGGGGTTTCAAAGACCCCACCACATTGCTAACTTAGGGCATGATGACAGCTGTGATATTTTGAGAATTGACAGCTGTCATTAACCCCTTTTATTTCCCCGATTGCCACCCCACCGAGGCAATCACGATAAACCTATTAAAGTTACGGAATTGCAGCATCTATTGGATGCAACAATTCCGTGGCAGCTGCAGGTCACTGCTACTTTTAGGCTGGGGGAGCTCAATAACCATGGGCCTCCCCAGCCTGAGAGTACCTGCCCATTATTATCAGCTTTATCTTGGCTAGATATCCCAATTGGGGGACCACACACCTGTTTTTCAATTATTTATTTAAATAATTTTAAAAAAAGCTACATGGGGTCCCTCATATTTTGATACACCTCCAAGATAATGCACAAACCTGGGGGCTGCAGCCTGTAGTGGCCGTATGCTTTATTTGCACTGGGTTTCAAATAACAGGGAACACTACCCCATTTTTTCCAATTAATTATTTTTACACTTCACAACCAATCACAGATGTTGGCACACCGGCAGTCTAACTGTAACCAATTACAGACACTGTCATAGATGGTGAGCAGGAAAAGCAGTGAATAAGCATGAGAGCTAATGAGCAGAACCGGAAGCAGTGTGACTGCCACACGGGAGACTCAGTAAGTATAAATCTCCTGTTTTAATCTCTATGTTGCTTCCTTTAAACTTTTTTTTATATATATATATATATTCTTATCTAGGTAGCTCAACCCAAACAGTAACATGGACTTTGCTGAGACGTTCGTGTATGGGGTCCGTGCACAAACATTGGGTGTCTGGTACGGACCCCGAACTTAACAGTTTGGGTTCGCCCCTCACTACTCAATAATTTTTCAGGAAAACCCTAACAGGAGGGCTGGGGAAGCAGAAAAATCGCTCAAATGGATGGAAACAGCTGTCAAATAGAATGTGAACAGCATGGGGAAGATGCCTAGACACATCTCTGACTCCCAGGTCTCTGCTTGGAACAATGTTGTCAGAGTCTTAAGGCCGCTTTATACGCTGTGATCTCGCTAGCGAGATCGCTAGCGTGCGTACCCGCCCCCATCGTTTCTGCATCATGGGCAAATCACTGCCCGTCGCGCACAAAATCGCGCGGACCCGTCACACTACTTACCTGCCTAGCGACGTCGCTGTGACCGGCGAACCGCCTCCTTTCTAAGGGGGCGGTTTGTTCAGCGTCACAACAACGTCACTAAGTGGCCACCCAATCAAAGCGGAGGGGCGGAGATGAGCGGGACGAACATGCCGCCCACCTCCTTCCTTCCTCATTGTCGGCGGCAACAAGTAAGGTGAGGTTTCTCGTTCCTGCGATGTCACACATAGCGATGTGTGCTGCCGCAGGAACGACAAACAACATCATACCTGCAGCAGCAACGATAATTGGGAATAGGGGGGCATGTCACCTGTACCGCCCCGCGGCCTCGGCTGCGGCCGCTGAGCCGCTTGGATCTGGGCTCGTGTGTCAGTGTCCCGAGCGCCTCCGGACCCGGGGGTCACATCGCTCTGGAAGGATGTAGTGGCAGTGCACGCAAGGGGTTTGGGGTGGTTGTTTGGTAAAGTTCATGATGCCACCCACGGGTTGTGGTGATCGTAGGATGGACACCACCGCTGCCGTTGACTAGGCCTCCCGGTGACGGTGTTATGCAGCTTGGTGTTAACCCCTCCATAGGCAAGGGCGATGGTCCCGGGGGCCCGCGGGGAGGATTCAGGCCGGGGTGCAGGGCGCAGGGTCACAGTGCAGCGCGGTGCGGTGCCTGACGGCACCGGTGTACTCACTCTGACACAAGATAACGGAGTCTCTGATAAACCAAATGGTAGGATGCATGGGGCCCACAGCCGGCTGCGGTGTTCTCCCTGGACAGGTTGGTGATGGCTGTCATTTCCCTGCACCTGTGTTATGCTGTGAATGACTCCTGTGCCTGGACACTGGTAGTCTGCTCCCCGGTGTTTAAGGGGCCGTAGGAGCCCGTTTGCCCGCAGGCGCTGGCCCTTTGGATCTCTTGCCTGTGGCGGTGGCACTTATCCGGGGTGTTTGGGCTGTTGCCGTCAATCGGGACTTGGGTGGGAATGAACCCCTGAGGTCCAGACCGCAATCAGTAAATTCGACTATCAGGGCGGCTTCTAGCCTAGCCGGGGTCTGGGTACCCTGCCTGGTGCTTGGCTCAAAATGGCTCCCCGGTTCGTTACCGGCGGGCCACCGCCCGACCCCGGTCCTATGGTTCCACCGACTGTGTGCCAACTCCTGCAGACGGCCACCACTGTCTGCCGATCTTGCTGGGGGTGCCTGGGCTCCGACCCAGACACCTAAACAGTCCATGGCAGGCCTAGTCCCAGGTCTGCCCGTGTATGTCTCTCTCTCTCTCCTCCACTCTCTGAACTCAACTCTCAACTCCCTGTTCTGCACTGAACTGTTGTGTTTTCCCACCTCCAGGCCTGTGAACTTCTCAGTGGGTGGGGCCAACCACCTGGCTCCGCCCCACCTGGTGTGGACATCAGACCCTGGAGGTTGGCAACAAGGATTTTAGTGTGACTGTTGTCACCTGTCCGGGAGAAGGGTGTGTGTGGTGTTATGTCTGTGACTACCTGGCTAGTCCAGGGCATCACATTCCCCCTTGGTTTAACGCAGACCGTCCGCGGGCTGCCCGTCCATCACCAGTTTTATTTTTCTGAAAAGATATAACAATTGAAAAACAAACAGTCAACATTACTTGAACCGTTACAAACGAGAACATTTTTACTTATAACGGGGTATGGGTCCATGTCCTTCCGCTTTCCCACCCAAGCAACCTAGCCCTGATACCACCCCTAAGAAGTGGGCAGCACCCCTTTTCCCCAGTCTGAAAACAGGAACCTGGCCAGGCTACCCAAGCGGGAACAGGTACGGTGCTTCACACCCGGCAGTCACTCAGAGGCCCCGCGTCCAAGGGGACCCCTGACCCGGAGGATGATCACCGGTTCTGATGGTGACCGGACCCCAGCCTGCTCTGCTGCGGGTCCCTCCTCCAACCAGCCTCTCCGGAGACTGGCAGTAGCAGGAAGGGCAATTGGGGCATTATTTACAAGCCCAATAGTTATTGGGTGGCTTGCTAGTTCTCTGCCTTGTCTTTGGGGGAAATGGGGACAACATCAGTCCCAACGGGTCGGGCGCTTCAGTAGCCTGGTCCGCTACCATAAAACAAAACAACTGTGGGGTCCCAACGGGGACTTGCTGTAGTGTCCCAATGGGGACTTCAACTTTCTTGTAAAACTTCGCTGCCAACGCAGCCTCTTCCAGCCACTTTCCCTTGTCCACCACAGGGCAGCACGGGTCCCCAATGCCACGCTCACGCACGGTGGCACTGTCCATAAAGATCCCGTCTTCCACTGCCTGCAGTGTGGGTACGGTGAACTGGGCTCCACTTACAGAACTGTCCTCGCTTCTCTAACTCCCTGCCATCCTCCACCAGGGGCTCCAACCCCTGATGGCACCCACCGAGGATCCATCCCCGGCGACGTTCAACAAGTCAGGCAGGGTCCGGCTCCTTCCACCCGGCGTGCCGGATGGTGCCCCACGGAACATAGGGGCATTCAACAAAGGAAGATGGTGATGCAGGAACGGGACCTTTAAAACTTCAACTTTAAAACATTGAACTGTAGAACTTCAGGGGTTAATCTTTACAGAGTGCGGCTACCACCGCAGGGGACCAGACTGGTCGACGGTCTGACGATCAATCGGGCTCCCCATCCAGGTGCAGCGGGTTCCGGAGCTGTAGGCCATTAATGGGAACGGCGGTGGGGGCAGCGTACACAGGAACCCCTCCTCCATAAGCTGCACCACCGCGGGCTCACTGGTCGCTTTTCTGGCGGGCTCCAGCTCCCAACTGATAAGGGACAACATGGGGGTCTGCGTGGCCTGGTCTCGGCGTTGCACAGCTGACGCGGCCCCTTGCTCATGGGCCCACACCACGGCAACCAGTCTGCAGACTTCTGCCCTCCAATCGAGTAACTGCTGCAGATTTTGCGCCCTCGCTTTCACGCAGAACCGACCCAGCTCCCGCTCCAACCAGGCAGCCGTTCCAGCGGGAAACTCAACCGGGCCGCAGTTCCCAAAGGCTACTCCTCCTCTGCTTCTTCTGGGCCCCGCCGCTCCGGCGGCAGGCACCTCACCGCTCCCGTCCGGGAACACAGACATTTTCCTTTTTCTTCTCAGCATCAGCAGCAGCCGGCTCACCCGCTCCCCCTTGGTCTTCTACAGCACTTCTCTCTTTGGGGGCGGGGCTTCGCTTTCGTGCCTTCACTGCTCGGAGAAGATGACTCGAGCGGGAAACTTTCATGCCAAAGATGGCGGATCTTCAGATTTTTCAGCGAGACGCCGCTGACGGGAACCACAAGGCACACTTCTACCGGTAAGTAGACTGGTTCTATCCTGTTCGTGATGCCAGAAGAGTCGATGTGTACCACCCCGCGGTCTCGGCTGCGGCCGCCGAGCCACTCTGAACCCGGGCTCGCGTGTCGGTGGCTCGAGCGCCTCCGGACCCGGGGGTCACGTCGCTCTGGAAGGATGTAGTGGCGGTGCACGCAGGGGTTTGGGGTGGTTGTTTGGTAAAGTTCGTGACGCCACCCACGGGTTGTGGTGATCGTAGGATGGACACCACCGCTGCCGTTGACTCCCGGTGACGGTGTTATGCAGCTTGGTGTTAACCCCTCCGTGGGCAGGGGCGATGGTCCCGGGGGCCCGCGGGGAGGATTCAGGCCGGGGTGCAGGGCGCAGGGTCGCAGTGCGGTGCCTGACGGCACTGGTGTACTCACTCTGACACAAGATAACGGAGTCTCTGATAAACCAAATGGTAGGATGGACGGGTCCCACAGCCGGCTGCGGTGTTCTCCCTGGACAGGTTGGTGATGGCTGTCGTTTCCCTGCACCTGTGTTATGTTGTGAATGACTCCTGTGTCTGGACACTGGTAGTCCGCTCCCCGGCATGTAAGGGGCCGTAGGAGCCTGTTTGCCTGCAGGGGCTGGCCCTTTGGATCTCTTACCTGTGGCAGTGGCACTTATCTGGGATGGTTGGGCTGTTGCCGTCAATTGGGACTTGGGTGGGAATG
The DNA here is from genome assembly GCF_048569485.1 of Anomaloglossus baeobatrachus. Lineage (NCBI taxonomy): Eukaryota > Metazoa > Chordata > Amphibia > Anura > Aromobatidae > Anomaloglossus > Anomaloglossus baeobatrachus. The sequence goes on from NC_134354.1 coordinate 608,615,596, forward strand.
AACCCCTGAGGTCTAGACCGCAATCAGTAAATTCGACTATCAGGGCGGCTTTTAGCCTAGTCGGGGTCTGAGTACCCTGCCTGGTGCTTGGCTCCAATCGGCTCCCCGGTTCGGTGCCGGCGGGCCACCGCCCAACCCCGATCCTACGGTTCCACCAACCGTGCGCCAACTCCTGCAGACGGCCACCACCATCTGCCGACCTTGCTGGAGGTGCCTGGGCTCCAACCCAGACACCTAAACAGTCCATGGCAGGCCTGGTCCCAGGTCTGCCCGTGTGTGTCTCTCTCTCCTCCACTCTCTGAACTCAACTCTCAACTCCCTGTTCTGCACTGAAATGTTGTGTTTTCCCGCCTCCAGGCCTGTGAACACCTTGGTGGGCGTGGCCAACCACCTGGCTCCGCCCCACCTGGTGTGGACATCAGACCCTGGAGGGTGGCAACAAGGATTTTAGTGTGACTGTTGTCACCTGTCCGAGAGAGGGGTGTGTGTGGTGTTATGTCTGTGACAACCTGGCTAGTCCAGGGCGTCACACACCAATTAGCGATTTTGCACATTTTTGCGACGATTCAAAATCGCTCATAGGTGTCACACGCAACGACATCGCTAACACGGCTGGATGTGCGTCACAAACTCTGTGACCCCAACAACATCGCTTTAGCGATGTCGTAGCATGTAAAGCGGCCTTTACTCTACTTTTACAGACTGATAATGAAACATACAAAGCCAAAGATAAAATGGATTTGACAGGAAAAATGTTAGGAAACCATCTTTGCTGTATAATGACTTGCATATAAGGCAAAATAAAAAAAAGAGAAAAAAAAACACTCCCTCCACATCTTAATAACCAGGACATCTCTCACCATATTTCCCCATTGCCTAAAGGCCGCTTTACACGCTGCGACATCGCTAGCAATTGCTAGCGATGTCGAGCGCGATAGCACCCGCCGCCGTCGTTGTAACGCTATGTGGTGATCTCTGCCGTAGCGAACATTATTGCTACGACAGCGTCACACGCACATACCTGTGCAGCGACGTCGCTGTGACCGGCAAACCGCCTCCTTTCTAAGGGGGCGGTTTGTTCAGTCACTGCCAAATAGAAAAGGAGGGGAGGAGATGAGCGGCTGGAACATCCCGCCCACCTCCTTCCTTCCTCCTTTTCTGGTGGACGCTGGTAAGGAGATGTTTGTCGTTCCAGCAGCGTCACACATAGCAATGCGTGCTGCCGCAGGAACAACAAACAACATCGTTACTGCAGCAGCAACGATATTTGGGAAGAGGGGGGCATGTCACCGATGGGCAATTTTGAACGTTTTTGCGATGATTCAAAAACGCTCATAGGTGTCACACACAACGACATCGCTAAAGCGGCCGGATGTGCGTCACAAATTCCGTGACCCCAACGTGATCGCTTTAGTTATCTCGTAGCGTGTAAAGCCACCTTAAGACTATAGTAGATTACATATTAGAGGAGGACATAAAACTACACCCACCGGTAATTACCGGTAAATGTAATTTTACTACCTTGTATGGGGTTGGTTGTGGTGTGTGACATTGTCAGACACGTCCTGTTTAATTTATGAAGGAGGAACTCTGAAATTCTAAAATCCAATGCAGACAATACCATCCAATGGCAAAAATTAGAAGGAAGAGGGACTCCGATACACTCTGTATTAGACATAAAGGAGGGCTTCATACACATTTTGTTACAATTATTAGGTGGTCGGACTCCTGGACTCATAAAGCCTATGCACTAAGTGCAAAGGCTGCCAAAAAATAGAAGAAAGCACTACAATGCACCCTCAAACACACATAGAAGAGGGCCTCAGAAACAATATCCTGTTCCTTTTCCTCCTCTTCTTAATCCTGTTCAGACGACTTCTCCTAATCATCACCCAATCCAAACTGAGAAGATGAGATATGAGGCTGGGTAATGCAGTATCTCTTTGTACTTTCTTCCTTCACCTGGTCCATATGCAAAGTTTCCTATGTAATTGTGAGCAGCAAGCGTTTGAGTAAACATAGAAGTGGAATGGTCACGCTGGTTTGCATCATTGCCATTCACCATCTTGGTTGATTCCTCAAAGTTTTGTAGAACCTAACAGATGTCAGATATCCATGACCACATGTCGGTTACAGATAGGGACTCTAGATTGTGAGCCCCAATGGGGACAGTGTTGCCAATGTATGTAAAGTGCTATGGAATTAATAGCGCTATATAAATGAATAAAATTATTATTAATTATTATTATGTGCGGAGGCTGACCAGAATACTGACAAGCAAATTGTAGCTGGTCTTCACCTACTGCCTTCTGTTGCTCACAAAGCCTTGCCAAAATGTGTAATGAGTTCTAGTGCATGGGCATGTTGCAAACCAGTCGATGAGCTGACACTTGCAAGCGCTGCTGCGGCATTACCAGTCCAGCTGCAGCCGTAGCTGACTTACGGGAAAGACCCCGCATCACCAAGTAGGTGATCAGGAGAAAATTAGAACCAATAAAAAGAGAGGAACTTCGGCACCCGTAAAGCCTCAATAAAGAAAACAAAGATAATGATGTATTCTTATTCTTTATTTAGTGGAATAAGTGTAATATAGTCCGTAAACAGTTTTGACGTTTCGGCCCCAGGCCTTTATCAAAATTGGACCATCAGATGGACTGACACAGAAAATATGTGGGTTAATTCACAAGGGATTATCATCACAAAAACCTGCAAAAAAGGCTTAGTAGTGTATGTTGTAGACAGGTATGTGGGTTGGTTCACTGGTAGAAGGTATCACAATAGTATACAACGACCTGTAGCTGGCCTAGTGAGGTATATGTGATCCAGTATAAGGTCAACAGGCTCCTATTTATAATGCCAGAGAATGGGATTATGATGCCCAAGGTATATACAGGAATGCAGTGTTACCTGAATAATGACCTAAGTCTTATTAACATCACCAGGCAGAAAATGAAGGGGGGAGCGGCTACCTCTCTATTTTATATGGGGATCAGGACAATTTCTATTGGTGTTGGAGCATGTAGTGGCTGAAGGAGGGTAATCGCCTCATATTATGAAGAGATATCATGCCATAGTGACTGGGAAAACGTCCTTGAGTATCCTGTCGTCCTTATGACTTACAGGAATGGGCGCACATGCGTCGTACCTTCACAAGTAGCTCAGGCAATTTTGGGTAGGTTTTCCAAAAGTGCTGAACCACTAATTGAGCACATGGGCCAGGCAAAGGTACATGTGCGAGCTTGCCAAACTTCAGATTTGCCACCATGTTATTGCCCTTATCACACACTACCATGCCTGGTTGTAGATTCAGCGTTGAGAGCCCCAGATCTTTCTGGTCTGCTATAGCTTTCAACAACTCTGCGGCAGGTGCTGTTTCTCACCTAAACAACTTTGTTTCAGCAGAGCCTGTTGCCACTTAACTGAAGCAACTCATATGGACGGCGTGCTTTGAGATGACAATTCAGACAGGCAGGATGAGGAGGAGGAGGGGGCGCAGCAACTGGTATAGAAGTTAAAGGAAACCCTGATGAAACTAGGGCCTGCAATCCTCTGTGTAAGGGGCACGTGTGCAGTTGACATGACCAAGGGTTCAGGGGTTACTCGTCACTGGGCTGCGGTGCTTCTCCTGGGACGCTGTGGTGGCCTTGCCCAGTTCCATGACCTCTAGTGTCAATAAAATGGCCTGGGATGGGGATGATGGGGTAGTTGTTCGTGACGTCACCTGTGGTGCGTAGCCAGTATTAGCCGCTGCTGCGGGACTTCTCTGCTGGGGCGGATGATTATGCAGCTCGGATGGTTCAGCTCTCCACAGGCAGAGCTGTGCCCCAGGGAGGATGATGGTGGTGGTAGTCTCTCAGGCGCTGATAGCGCTGTGACGCAATGGGGAGGGCGCTGGCAGTAACTGGACAACACAGGCAAAACAGTTCAAGGTCTTTTACTCACTGGTCACACACTGTTGGTGGAGCACCGGGCTACGCTGTGATGGGCCACAGACAATCTCGGATACTTCGGAGGTTACCACCGGTGTTGTGAATTGTGAGCCCTTCCTTTCTGCACTGTGTGAGTTGAGCCCTTGTGACCTGTAGTCTTTCAGAAACTCCTGTCCTGGGTTTAGTTCATGTCCCATATAGCAGGCAGCTCGAGTCAGTTATTGGGCTGGATTGTGGTCACAACTCCTGGCTTTATCTGCTGCTGTGCCCTGGGCACTTGAGGTGGGCAAGGAAACTTGGAATCTCCTGTCCAGCAGATTTACCAGAGGGACATAAAGTTCCCACTAGCCTAGGACTCTGTACCCCATCTGCGCCGGTCCTGAGGGAGCTAACAGCTCTCCCCTTAGTGACCGTGTTTTCCTGTGTCTCACATCTTTCTGTCCTTAGCTGTTGTGAAGTGTCTGTATGTGTAACTTTACTCCCCAGTGTGTAGCTCCACCCCCCAGGTGCTAATCTCATGAGTGGAAAGTCCCATTGCTATGGTGACCATCCAAATGACCTCTCACCAAGTTCCAATGGCTGCTACTAAGCTGTGTGTAAATGTGATGAACACCAGTGAATAATCTCCTCCTTACCCAGGATGAGCACTGCACCTTAAGCACCCTGTGGCGACTGAAGCCTCAGGGGCGCCACACTGTCCCAGGGTCTGACTCGGTCATATATATGTATTTACAGAGATAGAGAAGATGAAAGGGTTTCAATGTACAATTACAAGCAAAATGGTAAGAATGTTCTGAACTTTTGCCTTTTAGGCTCCATATCTCACCACCCACTATGACTTTAAACGTGAGACTACCTTAATTTTATTGACAATCATGAATTCCTGCTTTTTTGTGTAGGACTTCTCACTATGTCTTGATGGAGGGTCAGACAATCTGTAGCTACTGCTTTAGGAAGTTAGAGGATGCATTGTTTGCTGGGCATCTGGATTGTGCTAGACGAGCGAAGAGTCTCATAATGAATAATGTAGAACCATTTCTATGACTCTGATTCACCATGCTTATTGTGGCACTGACTTCTCCAATTAGGTCTAATTTTATTCCTGATCTAGTTAGTTCCTAGTTCTAGTTTTGGTACCACGTGGGAGAGGTTTTTGTACATTTCATGTTTTTCGTGTTTTAAACCAGGTGCACATAGCTTCTAACATTTGCAGGGAATAAGTCCCTCTAGAGGCCCACTGATACTTCAGATTATTATTACAATTATGGATTGGATTGTAAATTTTCAATATAAAGCCATATGAGCCAGGAATATGGGTAAAAAAAACTGGCATACAGTGGAGAAAATAAGTATTTGATACACTGCCGATTTTGCAAGTTTTCCCACCTACATAGAATGGAGAGTTATGTACTTGTTATCACAGTAACACTTCAACTGTGACCGACAGAATTAAAAAAAAAAAAAAAAAAAACAGAAAATCACATTGTATGATTTTTAAATAATTAATTTGCATTTTATTGCATGAGATAAGTATTTTATACAATAGAAAAACAAAACATAATATTTAGTACAGAGACCTTTGTTTCCAATTACAGGTCAGATGTTTTCTGTAGTGCTTGACTAAGTTTGCACACACTGCATCAAGTTTTTTTGGCCCACTTCTCCATACAGATCTTTTCCAAATCTTTCAGGTTTCGGGGCTGTCACTGGAAAACATTGAATTTTGTCTCCCTCCAAAGATTTACTATTAGGTGCAGGTCTGGAGACTATCTAGGCCACTCCATGACCTTGAAATTCTTCTTACGAAGCCACTCCTTAGTTGCTCTGGCTTTGTGTTTCAAGGTCATTGTCATGCTGGAAGACCCAGCCATGAACCATGTTCAATGCTCTTAGGGGTACTTTGCACACTACGACATCGCAGGTGCTATGTCGGTGGGGTCAAATTGAAAGTGACGCACATCCGGTGTTGCTGTCGACATCGCAGTATGTGAATCCTGTTACATACGATTAACAAGCGCAAAAGCGTCGTTATCGTATGATCGGTGTAGGGTCCGACATTTCCATAATTTCGCAGCAGCGATGGTACGATGTTTTTCCTCGTTCCTGCAGGCAGCACACATCGCTGTGTGTGAAGCCGTAGGAGGAAGGAACATCACCTTACCTGCCTCTACCGGCTACGCAGAAGGAAGGAGGTGGGTGGGATGTTTACGTCCCGCTCATCTCCGCCCCTCTGCTCCTATTGGCCGCCTGCCGTGTGACGTCACTGTGACGCCGCACGACCTGCCCCCTTAGGAAGGAGGCGGTTTGCCGGCCAGAACGACTTTGCAGGGCCGGTAAGTGCATGTGAAGCTGCCGTAGTGATAATGTTCACTATGGCAGCAATCACAAATTATCGCTGCTGCGACGGGGGCGGGGACTATTGCACTTGGCATCGCAGCATCGGCTTGCGATGTCGTAGTGTGCAAAGTACCCCTAACTGAAGGAAGGAGGATTTTGGCCAAAATCTCAAGATACATGACCCCATCCATCCTTCCTTCAATACGGTACAGTCCTCCCATCCTCTTTACAGAAAATCAACCTCAAAGTATGATATTTCCACCCCCATGCATCACGGTTGGGACGGTGGTTCCAGCTCTCGTCTGGTCATTGACCAAGGTCCTCCTGCATAGATCTGGGCTGATTCCTGACCTTTCTCAGAATCATCCTTATCCCACAAGGCGAGATCTTTCATGGAGCCTCCTAACCTAACCAAGTAAGATTGACAGACATATTGTTTTTCTTGCCTATTGTGCTGTAGCTTATGCCAGCCTTGCATATGTCACCAATTTTATCCCTAGTGTCCTTAGATATCTCTTTGGTTTTGGCCATGGTGGAGTGGTTGGAGTATGATTGATTCTGTGGGCAAGTGTTATACAGATAATGACTTCAAAAGTTGCAATTAATACAGGTAATGAATGCAGAGTAGGAGGACTTCTTAAAGAAAAAATAACATGTCTGTGAGAGCCAGAATTCTTGCTGGTTGGTCAGTGATCAAATATTTATTTCATACAATAAAATGTAAATTAATTATTTAAAAATAACACAATGTGATTTTATGGATTTTTTAGGAGTCTGTCTGTCACAGTTGAAGTGTACAAGACATGCGGCTTAATGTAGTCTTAAAATGTGGCAAACTTAAATAAAAATAAATATGTAAACTAAACTTATCAAGAGGTAGCATAAAGTAGAGGAAAGAATCTATATTTCTACCAAAATTCAGCAAATGAATGACAGAGCATGCACCCCCATAATAAGTTTGGAGCATCTTTTGCTCCATTGCTGTAGATTGGTTATCTCATTATCATTACAGGCGGGATTATATTAAACCTCAGCTCACCTCTTCCACCTTCCTGCATAATAACCTTTGCACAGGTCAGAGCACGTCTAGAACGAAGTAAGATAGAAGCCAGTAATTTAGATCCTATTGATTGCTGGTTAATGTGGCTGCTATAAAGTAGTATAAATATCAGAAAAAGCTAATGTAAGACGATTGTGTCCATAATCATGAGCAACAAATAAAATAAAAAAGAAATCTACAATCAGAAAATAAATACAAGATAGAAAAAAGGAGTATGTATAACAATTTGGTTTAAGATGGCAAAAGAGATCTAATAAAAGAATAAAGTGCCATGAAATCAACCTAATGATCTTATCTCAGTAATATCCATAGAGACGAATGTCCACTATGTACTGAGATAAAGAACCAGATTACAAGACAGAATGAGCGTGTTCCCAGGATACTCAAACTAGAGAAACTCGAATAGCATGGGGATTTTCAAAGGGCAAATAACTTAACTTTAGAACTTATTTTGCCAAATTGAGGTCAAGATGCTGGAACATTTCGACTAACGTTCTCCACAGGAGTATCGTCGTGCACATCTATATGTCCAGAGTCGGTTACTTTGGTTTATTCCCTATTGTGTTGACTTTTTTATATCACTATACGGCTGCACATTTAGTTAACTTTACAAAATTCATTTAAACAATAGACGAGAGCTGTGCTAAAAAACTGGGGGGAAAAAGGCGAAAAAAAACCAAGCACATTTGAAAGATATATGAAATTAAACTAGCAAAGAAGATTAATACAATAAATCTAGTGTGAGGCTGACTGCAGGACAAAATGAAATTGCAATGTTACAGAAGAAAGGATTTGTTAAGGCTGAATAAAAAGCAGCAAGCGTGCTGGTTATGGGTCCTGTGACGAGCACACTGAAGTCTTGGTGCAATGAATAGCAAATACATAGGGACGCTCATGCATACAGATGTTTCCTCCACTCGTTTCTAGGAGAAAACAACTATTTACATTTATACTATATACTGAACTTGAAGGATTTATGCAAACGTTTTCCTCTGGAAATGTCTTTGCGTTCAACTGAAGCCCATCTTAGAGATTCGATTTCAGCACAGGTCATGTACTTCTTGTTTATTATGTTTAGAGATCCTGAAGGTAAAACAATTTGGAAGACTTACTATTAATCTTATTTCTAGTGCAGTATGCACCAGGTTTATCAACATGACCCATACCTGTCTGTACATCTGGTGCATGCTAAAAACAGTGTCTGAACCGACATGTCTGTTTTCCAACACTGTTTAAGTGAAAACAAGATTTGAAACAATTCATTAAAGAGTCGTGCTCATTTCACAATAATCTTGCATTCTAAACAGACTGCTGATCACCTGATGAACGAGGAAAGTGCTTGCTCGTCGGGTGAAATGATCCATTGTGCTGCACAAAAGACATTGTTTTCAACAGCTTGTCTATTGTAGACAGGACTAGCACTGCCAAGAGAAATGACAACCTGTACTCATTAAATGATCTATTTCAAACCTTTCAGTGTGCATCGTTAAGGGGAATCTATCACCCTTTTACATTTTTTAAGTTATTAATATAGGCATACAGGTGGCATAAAGCTGAAATTAGCCAAAAATGAATGATAGAAGATATAAAAGAGGATTTTTGCCAAGCGAACCCTCATCCAGGAGGCATACTGGTTTGGCTAAATTCACCTTTATGACACTTGTATGCCCAAATTAACAACTAAGAAAATGCAAAAGGGTAATAGATTCCCTTTAAGTGGTATTTACTTGTGTAAATAGTCTATTAAACGACTGCACATCGGTATATATTTACCGATTGGAGGTTGGTTAATGTTTCAAGTAGGGCAGTGTAAACTCATCTTAAAAACAAGTAGCACAGGGGCTAATTATCTCATCATTTTAATACATTTATGCCAAAACTCTGAAATACAAGGATAAATCTGCCCCATTGTCTACTAACTACATTATGTATTGATATCACTTTAAAATCATTATGGACTTTGTTCTTTAACACAAATTTGGTATAAATTCTATGTTAAATTTCTCTGCATTTTTTTTGAGAATCAGAGTTGTTTTTTGTTTATTTTATACAGAGCTAATGAACGTACTGTGCAAAAAAAACCAAACTGACAACCACCTGTCAATATAAATAATATGCAGGAGCAGGCTGTTTCTGTATAAGGCCCTGTGCATACGCTGTGGTTTTTTATGCTGTTTTTAAAAATCTGCATCAAAATCTGCATGCCTCTCCTGAAGCCAGTAAAGTTTATGGGATTCTTGATTTGCTATGCACACAGGGGTGGAGGGGTGGAGGGGTGGAGGGGTGGAGAGGTGGAGAGGTGGAGGGGGGGTGGTTTACGTGCAATTTTGGTGCAGAAAAAATCTGCAGCATGTCAATTGGTTCGATTTCGCAACATTTTTCACCCATTGACTGCAATGTTGTGATGAAAATAATACTGCAAACCGGCCGGTGTTCTCACACTGTTTTTGGTTGGTTTTGCAACATTTTTTCTACAGTGCAAGTACAGGATCTCTCGCTCTCTCTCTCATCTGAAACGTCATAGACTTTGCAGCATGTGCATGGGGCCTTACAGCTGACGTTCTGTCTGATAGAATCATTCATTTTTTCAGTCTTTTCCTTTTGGCTCAGGCCAAAAGGACAACTACTCCATACACAACTGGTGTTCAGAAATTACAACAAAGATGCATTTGACTTGTCACATTTCCAACACTCTCCACATCTATTCCCAACTTGCACAAACTCCTCATTCTGCTAAATGTGTTACAACACCTACTGTGTGGCACAAAACAGTGCTCCTCTTATTACCCCAAATAATAATGCCACCACTGTGCCCCTTACAACTTAAAATGTGTCCTTTATACTCTCTAGATCAGGGGTGCACAACTTTTTTGGTCCAAGTGTGCACTGACATATTGAAAAAATTCCAGAGGCTGCAATAAATTTAAAGGGGTACTTATATGAATGCTGTGCCAGAACCACCGTCAGTGGTTCTGGGGCTGCATTCATGTACTGATGGTAGTTCTGATGCTCAAATCATGATAGTGGTTCTGATGCTGCTTTCATGTACTATTAGTACATGATTGCAGCATCAAAACTACCATCAGTACATGAATGCAGCACCAAAACGTCAGTAAATGAATGCAGTATCATAACCACCATCAGTATAAGAATGCATCGCCAGAACCACTGTTGTACATGAATGAAGTGGCAGAATCACCTTCAGTACATAAACGCTGTGCCAGAACACCATCAGTACATGAATGCACTAGTACTACTGTCAGTAGATGAATGCAGTCGCATCCTATGTCATTCACACAAAGGCCATCATTGCGCTCCATGCGCACGAGCACTTTGATCTGCCCTGCTGAGGGCAGAGTAAAGTATTGTAATGCGCAGGTGCAGGGAAAGATCAAAGACCTCAGGAGATCATGATTATGCAGTACGCCAAAACGTGTAGATCTGTACTATACTATTTTGGGAAGTGCCCATTGCTGTATTGTACCACATATAATGTCCAATTAAAAGTTACTTTTTATTTATTGGATATCTCAGCGCAGCGCCTGCAAATCAGTCATCTGAAATGAAGCGCTGACTGCGGTGGCCCCTGCACCAGCAATGATCATCAAGAGGGAATGTGGGCCGCAAGAAGAAGGAAAAAGGACACCAAGGGAACGGAGGACAGGTGAGAAGCAGTGTGTGTATGTGTGTGTGACCAGTAAAGGGAACATTACTACAAGGAGAGCACCAGCATGGGCACATTAGCAAAAAGGGACAATGATGGGCACATGGCTACAGGATGGGGACAAGAAAGGTCACATTACTGCAGGATGGGAACAAGGATGGGCACATTACTACAGGATTTGGACAAGGATGGGCACATTACTACAGGATGGGGATAATGATGGGCACGTTACTACAGGATGGGGATAATGATGGGCACATTACTACAGGATGGGGACAAGGATGGGAACATTACTACAGGGTGGAGACAAGGATGGGCACAATACTACAGGATGGGGACAAATATGAGCACATTATTACAGGATGAGGACAATTATGAGGCACATTACTAGAGGATGGGGACCTGGATGGGCATATTTCTATAAGGGAACAAGGATGGGCACAATCTTACAGGATGGGGCACATTACTATAGGAAGTGGACAAGGATGGGCATATTACTACAGAATGGAGAACAGGATGGGGACAAGGATGGGCCACATTACTACAAGATGATAAAGTTGGGCATATTACTACAAAATATTGGCATAATACTACAGGATGGGGACAATGATGGGCACATTACTACAAGATGGGGACAATGATGGGCACAATACTACAGGATGGGGACAAATATGAGCACATTACTACAGGATGAGGACAATGATGGGGCCCATTACTACAGGATGGGGACCTGGATGGGCATTTTTCTATAAGGGGACAAGGATGGACACAATATTACAGGATGGGCACAATACTACAGGATGGGGACCAGGATGGGACATATTTCTACAAGAGGGGGAACAGGATGGGGAACATTACTAAAAGATGAGGACCAGGATGGGAATTTTACTAGAAGAAGTTGGCCAAAATTACCGTATGGTGCCAATTAGAAATGCTTATATATATATATTATACAAAAAGTTCATACTTGTTTTGATAAACAAGTGAAAAATACTCAAAAAGAGTGATCCAAAAGTGTATACAAAAAAAAAATGGTACCACTAAAAATGTCATTTGGCCCTACAAAGAATGCGGCTCCTCAAATTATTATTTTTTTTGTTGCAGCCCAGATACCCAGCAGAGTTTGAGACCCACTCTCTAGAATATACAGAATTAATGCCCTGTGCAAATGCCCTACAAATCTACAAATTTTGTCAACTAGGAAGTAATAAAGCCCCGTGTGCTCCTTTCACAGTCACAATACCCTGAGTGCCCCTATAACTAAACATTTAATAATGTCCTCTGATTTATCCCCCCTGTACAGACCCCCTATACACAGTATGATGGCCTAATGCTCCCCTACACACAGTATAAATGGCCCACTGCTCCCTATCCACAATATGACATCCCCACGGCTCTACTAAACACTGTATATAATGCCCGAACAGCTCTCTATACACAGTATTATGGGTCCACAGATCCTCTATACATTATATGATGCCTCACTGCTCCCCTGTATGATGTCCCCATAGCTCCCCAATGCACAATTTGTTAGGTCCACTGCTCCCCTATACAAAGTATGGTAGGCCCACAGCTGCAATGTACACAGTATGTTGAGCTCATATCACCCCTCTATATAGTATGATGTCCCCACAGATCCCTGTACATGTATAATTTCCCAACAGCTCTCCTGTGCACAATACAATGCTGCCCTATACACAGTATAAGGTCCCCCAACTGTATGATACCTCCACACTGTATGATGGCCTCATAGTAGCCCCCACTCTGTATAATGCCCTCACGCAGTATAATAGCCCCTTAGTAGCTCCCACACTGTATGATGGCCCCTTAATAGCCCCCACAGTTTGATGGCCCTCACACAATGATGGCCCCTGAGTAGCCCCTACTGTGTATAATAAACCCCACACTGTATAATAGCCCTTTAGTTGCTCCCACACTCTATAATGGCCTCTTCGCATTCCTAACACTGATTGATGGTGCTCACACTGTATGATGCCCCCTAGACTGTACGATGACCCCACTGTAGCCCCACACTGCAAGATTGACCTCCCACACTGTATCATACCCCCATGCAGTATAATGACCCCACATTAACTCCCACACTGTATGAAGGCCTACTCACTGTTTGTTGGCCTCCACAGTAGTTCACACATTGTATAATGGCCCCCATAGTAGCTCTGTAAGAAGGCCTCATTAGTAACAACCACTCTGTAGGAGGGTACCCTTTTGTAGAACCCCTGCTGTACAATGGCCCCTCGTAGTAGAGCCCATGCTGTATTATGGTCCACCTTAGTAGTCCCTCAGTCATGGTTCCATGAGTAGCCACCACTCTGTGTGATGGCCCCCTTAGTAGCCCCCACACTGTATCATGGCCCGCTTAAAAGCCCACGAATTGTATCATGGTTCAGTTAGAATCCCCCACACTGTATCATGGCCTCATTAGTAGCCACCACACACTCTATGATAGCCCCCTTAGTAGCCTCCAATATGTATAATGGGGCACTTTTACTAGACCCCACTATGTATAAGAGACCAACATGGTGACTTCATAGATGTTTTATTTGTATCTCAGCACAATTACATAATTGTGTCACTCTGCCATGGACCTGTGGCCTATAGAACAGAGCATCAGTGCAGGGAGAGTTTAACTGTATTGCCATGCTGTGCACGCTGATACATTTAAGGGTAACGGTAGCTCTGTGTGGGCCCCTCCAAGTCAGAGACCCATGGTGACCGCACCCTCTGCTATGATACTGCTTAGAACCAATTAAGCTGGTATACTCTATTTGAAAATACATTTAAAATTGTCTTTATAATTATTTAGAAAACTTTAAATTCAATTCACCTAACTTGATTGACAGCTCCTTGGTTTCCCTCCAGCTGCTGAGATCTCATACTGCTGACTACAAGCTGCAGCAGTCAGTCAGGCTGGATTAGAACAGACTGAATATACTTTGTCTTTTGAGTTATCTTACTGTTGACTGATAAAATGCTAGTGCTAATTTTAATGTAAGTAATTAAAAATCCATGAGTGAACAGCTGTTTAAGTAGATACACCAGTCTTTTCTGGTTTAAGAGAAATTTATTAATATATGCATTTTGGATAGGAACATTTGGTGACATACTCTTTAACATGTTGGCCACCTGCAGTCCCCACTAGAGGGCGTTTTAGAGCAAACTGCATACTGATACAGTATATTTTGCACTTAAAAGGAGTTTTCCAGCACTTTTATATTGATGGCCTATCCTTAGGATAGGTCATTAATATTTGATCAGTGGGGACACACGTCATCCCTGCTGAATAGCAGTGCTGACGCTGGCTGGATGTGGTAAGTGACGGAGATACATAGCTTGACAGCTTGTTAACTGCGCATCCATCCCCATATTGGTTTGGCACTGGGAATAGTTGGTCGTCCGTGGTACCAGATGTCACACATCCACTGATATAATCCCAGACAAACCCCTTTAACAACAATCAGTGTTCAGTGCGATCCAATGCTCTCTTCCTCCCTCTAGTGGTCACTGCAGAAAGCCAGCTTGTTTGAATGCAATGCCTGCAGTATGCAGATGTTTTGTACCTCTGTATTACAAAAAACCCTGCAATGAATATATTAAAGAAGCACGTCCAAGAAATATGTTAATTGCTCAAGTTGTCTAAATATATGTATTGTGTAGTGTAAGAGCAATAAAATACATACCAATTGCCGTGTACCTTAGTTTCCAGCACTGCTCCAGTGACAGAAACTCATTCTGATGCTCCATAGACTTACATGGTAAAAGTGACTTTATTGATCCCTGTGTGATACAGAAAGTCAAATTTTAGTCATGTGAGTAAGAAAAGGACTAGCGTGATGCTGTAAACTGGGGAATAGGGTGATCTGTAAGTATATTATTCCACTTACACTACAAAAAAACATGTACTTACACAAATTTAGGGACTAATATAATATGTGGGAGTGCTTCTTTAAGAAATTAGCACAGAATTGCAAGCTTTGGAATTAGGGTTGCCAACTTGACATTTTAATTTTTCTGGACAGCTTATCAAAAAATCCCGAACAGTCAATACTGTACGGACACATTAGCAAGAAATCTTTTTGATTATGAGTGATACATGTCTACAGCCCATACTTTTGAGAAGACGATATTACAAAATAAGCTGTATAAGTTTCTTCAGCTTCAAAAAAATAACAGATGCCTTAAAAAAAAATTTTACGGAACAGGCAAAAAAGTAATCAATTTTTACGGGCTGTCCTTGAAATTCTGGACGGTTGTCAACCCCACCGGAATTAGAGATTCTGGACAGGTGGGAAGGCATGTAGTCCAACAAGTTGCTGTATGACTTTACGAATCCATTAATAGCACATTTTTCTTACCGTGTGGATAAATGAAGACACTCATATTTTTGTAAGTGTTACATTGTCTTCTCTTCGTAATTGATTGTGTTTTATTGGAGACCCCACTACTGACCCGGTTGTTCTTTATACAACTGTTCATTTACATGGATCACATTTATTTAAGGATTCCTGTTCTTGCTTTAAACACCACAATCATCTGCATGCATAGGCAGATTAAGTCTCTAATCAAAACATCCCCAGTAATCATTAAGCATGACATTAAACAGTGTAAGGCTAATTACACTCCCCTGAAGAATTTCTTTGTGAACATATTGTAAAAGACTGTTGAGAAATCTTGCCCAAAATACAAGACGTTTAAACCAATTTTATCAACCAGCACAAGCTCATTTATTAATACAATGCCAGGCACAATCTCCTTCTAATTAACAGTAGCTTGGAAGCTTGCTTGCTATGGGCTCTCGCAAAGCCATAAGGGATTAGACCAGGTCACTCGCCCTGTGGATTGCAATGATTTTGAATTCACAGCTGACGTTTCTGAAGATTAGGCTATTCTTTGTTATTTCTTTTCTAATAAAATTACCTTATATGAACATATCAGCAAGAACACAATTCTAAGTATTTGCAAATTACAAGGTGCAGAATAATTTCATTTGAAGTATTCCGTGTCACAAACAGAGCTCATTTTGGATGTCATGGTAACAAAGCGTTGTCAAAGATAAGGGAGTATATATTTTCACTGAAAAGCAGGAGAAACATAAGTAATTTTTATTAAAGTGGTTATTATGGTGTATTTTGTTTTATGAACACTCGATTTTTAGGATATAATCATATTTGATCAAACACTATTAGTGACCTATTCTTTGATTCTGGGTTTTGGATATCTTGTCAAGACAGAGTACTGGGAAACAGAGACATTTTTCAAATATAGGTTCAGTTTCTCTAACCCCTGGTGATCATCTGTTATCAGCAGGGAAAACAGCTTCTGGCTATAGATTTTTTTTTCTGCAGTGGCCTCTACAGAGTAAAAATGGCTTTACTGTAGGCCTCATTCAGACTTCAGGGATTTTTCTCATATGCAAGACATGGTCTGTGTGTCATCAGTGTTTGGTCTGTTTTACCATCAGTTTATTATCAGTGATTTTCACGTCTTAAGGCCCGTTTCACACGTCAGTGAAAAACAGTGACGTTTTTCACTGGAGTGTAAAACACGCACATGTCCCTGCGTGTGCCGTGATTCACGGCACACGTGGGTTGTCTAAGTGCAATCCGGGCTCCGTTCTCCGTGGCCCGTGATTGCACTTAGAAAACAACTCACCTGTGCGCCCTCCCGCTGTCCATGGTGCTGATCGCTCCCACGGTGCAGCATCCGGCCGGCGGTGACCCCCGCAGCAGCTGCTTCCGGGTCGGCTGTGTCGCGCATAATGAATATGCACGACAATAATGAGCCGGCTCAGAAGCAGCAGGGAGAACGGGCTGCAGAGGACATCGCTGGACGCCGGGTGAGTAAAAATGATTTTTATTTTAAAAGCACGTTTTTTCTGGCACGTGTTTCACGGACCACACTACTGCGTGGTCCGTGGGACATCAGTGATGCCAGAAAAAAATGGACATGTCTCCGTGCGGCAATCACGCACACGCGGGTACACCGCACGGAGACACGTGCAGTGAAAAATCACTGACGTGTGAGCAGACCCATTCATTATAATGGGTCTGCGTATGTCAGTGATTCTGGTACGTTTTAAAAAAAGCACAAACGTCCCAGAATCACTGACGTGTGAAAGGGGCCTAACAGAAAAAGAAAAAATATTTTAAAGCTTTTCCTATCCAGTACAATATTAATCAGAGACATTCACAGTTTAGATTAGTGGTGTAACAATTCCACTGGTAGTGGTATCTTCAGGAGTGTACAACCCATTAGCAAGCAGGAGGCAGGGGAGCGATATTCTCCTGAGGAAAAATACAAGAATAACTCTTTAAGAACCTAACACATAGATCTTTCTTTACTGCTTGAAATCTGGCCAAAAAGTCAGTAGTGCAATAATTCTATTGGTCCAAACTGTTATCTTGTGGACTGCACTACCCATTAGCAAGCAGGACACAGGGGAGCGATATTCTCCCGAAGAAAAAATACAAGAATAACTCTTTAAAAACCTCACTACTTTCTGTAATCTGCCCAAAAAGTATTCGACACAGAGATGTCTTCTCTTTAGGCTAAGGTGACCTGAAGACAGAAATGTTTAACATTAAAAGTTATCACTTACTAGGAATACATGATGATTTGCAAATCTGTCCAAAAACTGGGACCCACTCCGCTCCTGGGAAATGAGGCTCTAAAATGCTCCATTGGAATGGAGCAGTTGATGCAAATGTGTGCCATTATTCTACTCATTCTCTATGGGACTGTTTGAGACAGCCAAGCATACCCACGTTCTCCAGTAGTCCCATAGAGAATTAATGGGGTATTGATGCACATTCCAGCTATCAGTCCACTGACAACTGTAAATTATAACCTTCCTTTAAATGCAGTGTGACATTAAATGGAATCTATCAACAGGTTTTTGCTGTGTAAGCCGAAGCCAGCATGCTGCAAAGGTTAACACAAAAAAATCAGGGAGGCCTGTCTTGTCAAGGTCCAATCTGTTGTTTATTTGCTATGTTTGATCAAGCAGCAGGACTTATCATTGCTTACAAAGTCATGCACACAGCAGTCTAGCACAATCCCTCCTCTGATTTACACCTCACTGTCAATGTACAATCTCTATAGAGAAGCATAGTGTGGGCAGCTTTCTCAGCACAGCTACATTTCTGGCTGTGTCAAAAGGGCTGCACCCAGTTATCTAAGTAATATATCATTGGATTCAGAATCTCTTTGCCTACATCATGCTGTTCTCAGATAAGGTTGCAAAAACCTGCTGACAGATTCCCTTTAAGTTTACAAATGTTACAATGCCATTGGTTAACTGAGTGGAGCATTAGGTTTGCTCAAATCCAGTTGTTATATTTCTGCCGGCTGTTGATTTTATGTTACACGACTATGTAGCCCTAGCATTAATAGTATAAATAAACCAGTATCAACTAACAGCTACTGTATATACTAATGTGGCCATTACTGTGCATTCAATAAAAAATTAAAAACCATCTGAACATTTTACTATGGAAACAGTAAACTGCAATTTCCTCTGCATTCGTCTGAGAACCACTGTGTTTGTACAACATGCTATCACATTATTATTTTAATACATTTTAGGTATTATAAAATCATTGAGGTTTAATTCTAGGTGCATGAAGTTGTCATAGTTACCTGGAAGACAAAATTGTACTGAATACATAAATTTTGACCTTCTGGACATTGCTGCTGCTCGTTTCATAAAAGCGCTAATATATTATTATACAAAATACAATATTTCAATTGAAAAAAATTACATTAAAAGGTATTGTCTAGTCTCATCTAATTACAGCATTGTAATTGTAAAATAAAGCATTATGCAGCATGAGAAATCTTCTTGTTTATCTTCAAAAACTGAAAAACTCATGTGGACTTAGAACTTCCTAAAATTGAGGCGAAGTTAATTAAATACAAACTGGGCAAACCTCTGTAAATTAAAGGGAACCTGTCACCAGTTTTTTACACTATAAGCTGCGGCCACCACCAATGGGCTCTTATATACAGCATTCTAACATGCTGTATATAAGAGTCCAGACAGCTGTGTAGAACATAAAAAACACTTTATAATACTCACCTAAACCGGTCGCTGAGGTGGATGTGGCTCAGATGGGCGTCTTCATCCTCCAGTGCTGGCGCCGCCTCTTTCGGCCATCTTCGTCCTCCTTCTGAAGCCGTGGTGCATGACGCGTTTACGTCATACACACTCGCCAGTCCCGCGCATGCGCACTTCAATACTTTGATCTGCCCTGAAGTGTTTCCAGTAGGTCTCTTCTGAGAGCTTCTGGTATAACAGCTCTGTCTCCTTTAAAGATGATTCCTTGCTGCACTGACAGTTCATCTCTTATGTGGAAGAATTGAGAAACTTCCCTTGGTGCATGTTGCTTGTACTTTGGCCAGCCCTGCAAGATGACAGTCTTTAAGATCTGGAGAATTTTATCCTTCTCTGTGCAAGTCTGTATTTGCCTCAATTTGTCTTTTGACACTGCCAGGTTGTCACACATATTGATGGTTTCAATTTCATTCTCCTCATCATTTGTGATAGGTAGGTATGCTCTGCTTAGAATATCTGCAATCAGTGAGTCTCTTCCTGGACAGTAACAGATGTCAAAATCGTATTTCTGAAGTCGTAACACCATGCGCTGTAGTCTCCTTGGGGTACTCAGTAGTGGTTTCTTTGTAATGCTCTCCAATGGCTTGTGATCCAACTGCACCATTACTCGTCGACCATAGGTGTACTGGTGAAACTTCTCCATCCCAAATACCACAGCCAGTAGCTCCTTCTCAATCTGAGCATATCCCTACTCTGCTGTTGTTAGGCCTCTGCTTGCAAACGTGATTGGCTGTTTGTTCTGCATTAGTGTGGCTTCAAAGCCTTTTTCTGAAGCATCACATTGTACCACCACTTCTTGATCTGGGTCAACATACTTTAGGGTTGCTGCATCTGCAATAGCCTTCTGTACTGACCGGAAAGCAGTTTCCTGGCTTTCTGTCCATTCCCAGAGAAAATCTTTGTGGGTTAGCTATCTCAGTGGCTCACACATATTTGACAGATGCTTTCAAAATTTGGAGAGATAATTTACCATGCCCAGAAATTGTTGTACTCCACACACATCAGTAGGGGTTGGCAAATCTTGAATTGCTCTCACCTTCTCTGTATCCACGTTTACACCATTGAGGTCAAAAGATGTCCAATATATGCATCTTCTGTCATTTTCAGTTTGAATTTGTCCAAGTTCAGCTTTATTTGTTTTGCTCTACATCGGTCCAAAAATTGTATCATCTTCTGATCATGATCCTTGATTGCAGATTCCATATCTTCACCTTCTCCAACTATGAGAATATCATCTGCTATTGTTTTTACTCCAGGAAGTCCTTCCAAAGTCTAGTTTCACACATCCGGCTTTTTGCTGGTTTGCCGGATTTGGCGCACGCCAGTACAGTGTATGCAGTACAATGGCAGCGCGACAAGTGCCGGTCACATGCTGTCATGTGACCGGAGCATGTGACCCGGAAGTTGCGGTGCTGCCATTGTACTGTATACACTGTACTGGCGTGCGCCAAATCCGGCAAACTGGCGAAAAGCCGGATGTGTGAAACCGGCCAAAGCCTGCATCAATTTCTGCTGAAACATCTCCAGAGCAGGTTTTAGTCCCATGGGCATTCTCAGCCATTTATAGCGTCCAAATGGTGAAGAAAATGTTGTCAATAAACTTGATTCTTCAGTCAGTTCCACATGCCAGAATCCATTTTTGACATCACATACAGAAAATATTTTAGCCTCTGATAGATCTGGGAGAACATCATCCAATGTTGGCATTGGGTAATGATTTCTTTTCAGCGCCTCGTTTACTGACTTAGAATCAATGCATATTCTTAACTTGCCTGATGGTTTCTGCACTATGACCAAACTGCTGATCCAATCTGTGCTCTTCTAGACTGGTGCTATCATGCCTCTTCTCTGTAAATCTTGTAGCTCTACTTTCAGTGGTTGCATTAAAGCTACAGGCACTCTTCTTGGAGGTAATCTGGTAGGCTGCATGGTTTAATCAATTTCTAGCCTGTATTTACCTTCAAAACACCCATCACCTTAAAATAAATCAGCATACTCCATTTTTATTTTTTGAAAGTCCAAATTGCGCTCTGCATTTAGTTTGGGATTTTGTATATCCTGGAAAACGTCAACAGACATAGTGTTTTGAGACTTTACTTTTATTAAAGTACATTGCCTGCACTGCTTTTACTCCCAGTAATGGTACATGGTTCCCATGTAGCACGGTAAATTCAGCTCTGTAACTTTTCCTGTTACATGGGTTTTGTATTTTGAGCTTAAATGTCCCCATAGGTTTCAGAACACTTTTGTTGTACATCACTAGTACCTTGTCCGTTGGCTCAATGGAAACCTGTTTGTTCAGCAGAGCACTTGGAATTACATTGCAGCTTGCTCCACAATCCAGAAATCTGAAATCTAATGGGCTTCTCATCCAACAGGAAGGTTGAATAGAGCTGCTTGGCATCCTTGACTACTGGCTGCCTGATTACATTGACATTCGCTGATGCAGGCCACAGCTCTAGCCATGTAATGTCCTCTGTACTGTCCGTGTCTTGTGTCACAGTTTGGATCTGTCTATGCTGTTTGCCTATTCCCAGCCTACAGACAGCTGAGAAATTATTCTTCTTGTCACATGATCTGCAGGTTTCGCCATATGCTGGACACTTGATTTTGTCTTTCTCATGTCTTTTACCACAATATTTGCAGTGGATCGTACATAGGCTGGACTCACACGAACGTATTAAAAAATGGTCCCATTCTCGTTTGCGAGAGTTGGACTAATTTTTCTCACTTGTCATCAGTGTGCTCTCAGTGTGCTGTCAGTATGCTGTCCGTGTGCAATCCGTTTTTTACTCAGCAGCTATTAGTCATTTACAGTCAATTACAGGAACATTTACAGTGTTCTATGCTACATGATAGAATTGTATCCATAAAAACGGATGTCACTAGGATGGTCCGTGTGCTGTTCGTGTGCTATCCGTTTTTTTCTCGCACCCATAGACATGTATTGGCGATTCTCGGCCATTTTACGCATGAATACGCAGCATTCTGTCGCTTTTCTTGCATCCCGAATCTGGATGCGAGAAAAGCTGACCAGCAGCTCGCACTCATAGAATAACATTGGTCCGAGTGTAATGCGAGAATTTCTCGCATTGCTCTTGTCCGTTTTTGTCGCTCGTGTGAGCGTACCCTTATAGGAGAGCTTGGACTCGTTTTTACTTTCATGGATACTGCATGTACCTTATCATCATAATTATCACTGATGCATGCCATCTTCGTCAGGCTATGTTTTGTCAGCTCTGCAGCCCTGCAGATTTGCATGCATCTCTCCAAGTTCAACTCTTCCTCTCTGAGTAATCTTTCTCTGAGACGAATGTCTTTGATGCTGCAAACAATTCTGTCTCTTATGAGACAATCTCTGATTTCCCCAAAGCCATATGTTGCAGGCAATATCCTCAGCTCTGTCACATATCTGTCTACATTTTCACCATCTGCCTGCTGTCTTGTGAAAAATGTGTATCCCTCCACAGTCTCATGTGTCTTCGGGTCAAAATGTTTATCAAATGCCTCCACAATGTCTGCTAGGACGAGGCGGTCTGTGTCTGGCAGTAAGGGCTGGGCTTAGAGGTACTTTACACACTGACATCAGACTGCACTCGCACCAGTGTTAATCATTGAGCCAGTTTCCTCGTTCCTCGTTCCTGTTATTTCTCCACACGAATATTGGTGCAATCGCAGCATGCTGCGTTTTGCAGCGAGTCTCAGCTCACGCTCCCCAACATCGCACTGCACTTGCATGTTATGCAACTGCAGTGCGGTGCACGCAGAGACAGACAGCGGAGGAGATGGGGAGAAAATGTTCCATCCATCTTCTCAGCAGCTGTGATACGATCGCAAGATCGCATCACAGTCACATGACCCTCGGCTGACACCTGCAGCAGAGGATCATTAGCATATTGTTTCAGATGCTCCCGCATCAGAAGCAGTACACAAGTGGAAGTGGTACACAAGTGGTACACAAGTGGAAAAGAGCCCTACAGCAGAGTTCCCCAACTCCATTCCTCAAGAGCCACTAACAGATCATGTACAGTGGAACCTCGCTTAACGAGTAACCCAGTTAGCGAGTATTTCGCTTAACGTGCAAAGCTTGCTGTAAATTTGCAACTTAGTTGACGAGCAAGCTTTGCTGACCAAGCAAAATACTCATGGCACACTCTTCCGGTTCTGTACATCCACCGCACTCTAACCCGCTCCTGAAGTCCACACAAACACACAAAAACACACACAAATACACACAAACAAACAAGCACACATGCACGCACATGTGACGCCCTGGACTAGCCAGGTAGTCACAGGGAGACCCCCTGCACAAACACCATGCCCCTAATAAGGTGACAGCAGCCAACCTACAAACCCTTGTCACCTCTCTCAGTGTTCAATGGTCACACCAGGAGGTGGAGCCATGCGGTTGGCCATGCCCACCGAGGAGTCCAGAGGGCCTGAGACAGGAAACAGTCAGTCAGTCAGTCAGTACAGTACAGTGAAGTGGAGTGGAGTTCAAGTTCAAGTGCAGCAGGCCTGTGGCATCAGGTCTGCAGCGACAACACAGACCGGTGCCGAGGTCGTAGCCCTGGTACCGTGGCAAGGAGGCAGACGGTGGTTTCCCCCTGCAGGAGCCTGGAAGACAGCTGGTGGAACTATAAGGGACAGTGTAGTGGCCCGCTGGAACCGAACCGGGGAGCCAACTGGAAACCGGATCACCAGGAGGGGTACTCAGACCCAGAACAAGGTCCAGAAGCTACTGGACCACGTTGAATTCACTGATTGAGGCCTGGACCTTAGGTGCTTTCCCGTCCCAAGACCCGAAAGAAGGCAACAGCCCACCGAGGGGGATAGAAAGCCACCGCACAGGCAGAGAGATCCCATGGGCCAGCGCCTGCGGGCAAACGGGTTCCCCGACACACATCAAGCCAGGGAGCGGACTACCGTTGCTAAAGCATAGGCAGTCAAGTTCTACCACAGAGGTGCAGGAGAAAGGCGAGAACCACCAACCTGAGAAAGGGGCAAAGCGCAGCCGGCTGCGGGCACCGACCACCATCCTTTTTGGTTTACCAGAGACTCCGGTATCTGTCATAGTGAGTACATCAGTGCCATCGGGCCGCGCACCGCACCACACCACACCATCTTGCCCGCACCTCACAACCACCAGGCCCCGGGACCATCACCCCCTGCCCACGGAGGGATCAACACCAGGCTGCATAACATCATCCCCGGGAGCCTAGTTAAGGTGCTGCGGTGCTGTCCACATTCACCACAACCCGTGGGTGGCGTCACGAACTTACACCCTTAAACTCCACGGCCTCGGCCGTGAACCTTCCCCACCGAAATCCCTACATGTAGCGCGAACTCCCTTTCAGAGCGACGTGACCCCCGGGTCCGGGAGGAGCTCGAGCCTCCCACCGACGAGCACGGACCCGAACGGCTCGGCAACCAGCCGAGCCCCGAGGCGGTACACACACTCACACATATTATGCTCACCTCACCTTCCGTTCCATCGCAAGCCTCATGGTTCTTGTAGTTCGCCGGTGCAGGATGTGTATCGTCAACCATAGCGACGAGGGAGGAACTTGCTCTAGCAGCGGAAGTTCCTCCCTCGTCGTGATGGTTACCCGATACACATCCTGTACCGGCGAACTGCAAGATCCATGAGGCCGGCGATGGAATGAAAGGTAAGGTGAGCATAATATGTGTACTGTACCTTCCGTTCCATCGCCGGCCTCATGGTACTTGTAGTTTGTCGGTACAGGATGTGTATCGGCAACCATCGCGATGAGGGAGGAACTTCCGCTGTCAGTCGCTACTCAAAGGCAGAGCGCTGGCCAATCAGAGGTGAATGGCTCCTGCCTTTGATGTCAGTTGTCTGGCAGAGGAAGTTCCTTCCTCGTTGCGATGGTTAACCGATACACATCCTGTAGCAGCGAACTACAAGATCCAGGAGGCCGGCGATGGAACGGAAGGTAAGGTGAGCATAATATGTGTGCGTGCGTGTTTGTGTGTGTTTGTGTGTGTTTGTGCGTGTTTGTGCGTGTTTGTAGATGTGTGGAATGACACAATAGGGAACCAGGATGGAACATTTAACAAGTTGTGGAACAAATTGTCTGCATTGCAATGATTTCCTATGGGAAATCTTGCTTTACTGAACGATTAACTTGGTTAACAAGCAGACTCCCAGAACGGATTGTTCTCGTTAACCAAGGTTCCACTGTATTCAGGATTTCCTTAGTATTGCGCAATTAATAAGTCCATCACCTGGGCATTATTAAGGAAATCCTGAAAACATGGACTGGCGTTGGGGAATATGGAATTAGAGTCTTCTCTTATGGCGTGCACTTCCACCCCCTCATCCACCTCAGATGCTGCCAATGACAGCTTGAGACAGATGAACTGCCAAGGTGTAATTGGAGGGGTAGAGCAGAATGCAGGTTTCAAAATCCGCGCCCAACCACAGAAAATCCAGATGCTTGTTAGTAAATCCTTTCTTTATTTATTTTTTTACAGGTCTACGCGTTTTGAGGACATATCCGTCCTCATCATCAGGACAAGGTGCAAAGAATGACTTGATAGTCTTTTTTTGCACCTTGT
Source organism: Anomaloglossus baeobatrachus (assembly GCF_048569485.1). Lineage (NCBI taxonomy): Eukaryota > Metazoa > Chordata > Amphibia > Anura > Aromobatidae > Anomaloglossus > Anomaloglossus baeobatrachus. The sequence goes on from NC_134354.1 coordinate 608,641,299, forward strand.
CCTGATGATGAGGACGGATATGTCCTCGAAACGCTTAGACCTGTAAAAAAATAAAGAAAGAAAGGATTCACTAACAAGCATCTGGATTTTCTGTGGTTGGGCGCGGATTTTGAAACCTGCTTTCTGCTCTACCTCTTGGAATATATCTACACTGCGGAACTGCTGCCTTCCACCTTTATTACATGCCTTCATAGGGGTTGTGACTTGCACAACCCCACCAGGTGAGTGTTTTAATCCACACTTGCCCCCACGTGTTATACCGGGTAAGACCCTATTTTGCGCCTTCTCTTTCCACAGTCACCTTCACAAGGTATAATTGGAAGCATCTGGCAGGGAGGTGTGAAAAGTGCATACCCCCAAGAAAACTGAAAAAATGATCAGTTGAACTGCATAGCAGAGTTTTCACACGATGCACTCCAAAATTAACAAATGTGAACATCTCTGCAATGGAGTGACACAGCACAAAATGGAAAACAGCAGAATCAGTAGAGCTGAGTCACTTTTACAGGATTTTTAACTTTTTTTTTGAGGAAGTGACAGATCTAGAGATGAAAAAATAGTAAAATAGAAAGATTGTGGAACAAGGCGGCACAGCAGTCCAGCAATCTGGCAGTCAGGTCACGCGGGTGCACACTTCCTGCTTCCCTCAGTGAAAGTTGAGCCCGCTGGCGGATTGCAATATGGCACTCTGGCAGCGGGTTCCACTTTCACTGAGAGCAGCGGGTTCAACCTTCACTGAGGGCAGTGGGGAGCCCAGACTGTGAACTCCGGTGACTTGCTATCCAGATTGCTAAACTTTTGTGGCACCGTGTCCCGCAGTCAGGTAGTCCAGTAATCTGGCAACGGGTTCACTGACGGTCACACTTGGTACTGGTGGAACTCGGCACTGGAACTGACCTGATTGACGTCACTGTTGCTCTCAGTGTGCCCTAGAAGCTCTAGTTAGTGGTCGCATTTTCCATTACTGCAGCTTCTGGATGAGTAGAGTCGATATTGCCATGGGACGTCATGTAGATTATGTCAGACCTGCGAGGGTATTTTTGGGGTTAATAAATTGTTAAATGAGGGTATGGGGTTTTTTTTTCTTAGAGCGTTGGTAATGGTGGGGATTTATAGAAACCTCTCCATCACCAACCCAGGGCTTGATGACATCTGTGATTTTTGACAAATCCCAGCTGTCATTAACCCCTTATATTACCCAGATTGCCACTGCACCAGGGCAATCGGGATAAGCCGGGTAAAGCACCACAATTTGCGCATCTAATGGATGCACCAATTGTGGGGTGGCTGCAGCTGCTATTTTTAGGCTGGGGAGTGGTCAATAACTATGGGCCTGTCCAGTCTGAGAATACCAGTCCCCAGCTGTCTATCTTATCTTGACTGGGTGTCAAATTGGAGGGGACTGCATACCTTTTTTTTTAATTATTTATTTAAATCATTTTAAAAAAGCCACATGGGGTGTCTTGTATTTTGATACACAGCCAAGATAATGCACACAGCTAGGGGCTGTAGCCTGTAGCCATCTGCTTTATCTGCGCTGGGAGTCAATATCAAGGGGGGATCCTACGCAATTGTTTCCAATTATTTATTTGTTTTTACGCTCCACTTTCTGACCCAGACAGCTAGTGTGAGGGCAACCAATTACAGACGCCAGCACAAAGGGTGGGAGGGGGAAGCAGGACTAGAATCAATCACAGACACCGGCACAGAGGGTGGGTGGGGGAAGCATTGCATATTAACAGTTATTGAGGGGACTAGGAAGGAGTCTGAAAGCCACGGGAAACTTGGTAAGTGTAATTCTCCTGCTTTAATGACAGCAAGTAACTTTTCTTTCACTGTGCCTCTAAATTACAGTAATGCCAGTAGCAAAGATGGCTACAGCATTACAGTGATTGGCAAGCAAGCCAAGCATGTTTAATGGCTGAAAATCAGATGCCAAACATGCTGGGAGGGGACTTTAAACTCACAAGGTGAATACCAAAATACTTGTCGAGATACGGATATCGCAAATACCTTAATATTTGTGTTAGTAACTAATAGTGCTGAATATATTCACTCATGACTAGACAGGTCTTCAAAAAAGTTTTAAATTCATTGTAGGTTGATGATTGCTATATTGGTGTTGCTTATACTACTTGGACCCCCATTTATTGCCAAAATGGGACATACGTAGGTATGTATGTCATTTTCATCTGGCTCTTCCATGGCCACAAGACAATGTAAGACTGGCTTAAATAGAATAACTAAACCCAGCAAAACAGCAATCAAATCTCACACTTCTGCTTTCTGTAATCCAAAAGACAGATTACACTTGACAACAGGCAGTGGAGAGCAAGTTACACAGAAGGGAAAACCAAATGGAATAGACTTTGGAGTGATTATTGAGATTAAGAGTAGACATCATGTTTAAAAAAACTGATCTGTAGATTGCTTGTTTACCGCATTATATAGTAATCCCTTCCTGACATTGGACATACCCATTATGTCCTGATGGCCAGTGTGTTCCCAACCAAGGACGTATGCGGTACATAGTGGTGATCGTGCAGGCACATGAGCTGTGCCCATGCGATTGCCATCTGGATTTTGGCTTTTCTGACAGATGAGCCCCAGCACTCACAGCTAGGGATGGTCCTCGTGCCATCCCTGGCTGTTTAACCCAATACCGATCGCAGCATTTATGGGGCTGGGAGAAGGCGCGTGTTTCTTCTCTCTGATCGGTGCCCCCTTGATGTAATTGCGAGGCCTGATCATTGTAATGGTGACCAAAGGTCATCATGAGCAAGATCCCAGAGGCTTTTGTAAGTACTGCCCTGACAGCTACTGTATAATGTATTACAATGCTGATGCAGTGAATAGATTATATCAGCTGTCAGAGCAATATAAGGTTATATCCTATATAGGGACTAAGTAAATAAGATTGTAAAACATGTTTTTACAAAAATTAGAAAATAAAGAACAAAAAAAAAACAACCCATACCAATAAATATAAATACCGTATTTTTTGCTTTATAAGACGCACCTGGTTATAAGACACACCCCCAAATTTGGTGAAGGAAAAGAGAATTTTTTTTTAATGTTAAATGGGGTCCATCTTATAATGCCAGTGTCCGTCTAACAAATCATATAGGGTATATGTCCCTCATAGCCCCCCATCCTAAAATTAGCCCCCTTAATCTGGATATGGCCCCCTTATATTGAATATAGCCCCCTTGTGCTGGCACACGTTCCCCTGTGCTGCCTATGGCCCCCTATGCATTGCACACATCCCTCTGTGCTGCCTATGGCCCCCTATGGATTGCATACGTTCCCCTGTGCTGCCTATGGCCCCCTATGGATTGCACACATTCCCCTGTGTTAGATATCGCACCCATGCTGCTGCCCATAGTAAAATAAAACACTCTTTCCTTACCTCCTGCAGCGCTGATCTCCCTCCTGTCTCCCTCCGTGCTTCTGTTCCTCCACTTCCTGGTTCTTGGTGCCGGTCATGTGATCGGCACAGCAGAGTGATCTCATCTCTGCGTGCCTGATCACAGTGGAAGCAGGGACTCCGGGGAGAAACGCTGGAGGGGGTAAGTAAAGCTTTTTTATTTTAGGATGAGCAGCAGCATGGGGGCCATATCTAACACAGGGGGGCATGTGCGATCACAGGGGGGGCGCAGGCTCATATAATATGTACCGCTCCCCCAGCCCATCGCTGCGGTGCGGTCTCAGCACCATGGTGATGCACAGCGGCTGTGCATATTATATGAGCGGGAGCAGGAGATCTAACGCTGCCGCCCGCAGCGCCCCCAGCAGTACTCCAGAGCTGCCCCCACCTCCCCTGGACCTTGCAGTGTATATATATATATATATATATATATATATATATATACACACACCCCGTATATTCGGCTTATAAGACGCACTCCCTACTTTCCCCCAAAATTTGGGGGAACAAAAGTGCGTCTTATAAAGCGAAAGATATGGTAATTATACAAAAAACAAAACAAAACACATATCTGGTATTGCAGCATCAATAAGAACATGGTCTATGAAACTGTAACACTAGTTAACCCCGTGAGTGAACATCGTAAAAAAAAAAGCGTAGCAAAAACTGTCTTTTCATCATATAGCTGACAAAAAAGTTTAATAAACGTGATCAAATGTCATATATAAATAAAAATGGTACCTATAAAAATGTAATTTTGTACACAAAAAACAAGCCACCATTCAGCTCCATCAGCAAAAAAATAAAGAAGCTATAGATCTCAGCATTGAGCAATGCAAAAACTATTTTTTCTTATCTAGAAAAATTTTTTTATGTCATAAAAGCTGAAAAAAAATGTAAATGTGGTATCACTGTATTCTGACTGACCTGAAGAATAAAACCTGTGTGATCACTTTTATGAAAGATGAATAGGGGAAAAAAACAATTCCTGAATTGCTGTTTCTTCTTTATTCGGCCTCACAGAAAGTGGAATAGAAAGCGATCAAAAAATATTATGTGGCACAAAGCGATACCAATAAAAAATCAAACTCATTCTGCAAAAAACAAGGTCACACATGACTCTGTCATTAGAAAAATAAAAAAAACTATAGCCTTCAAAATTTGGTAATGCAAAAAGCCTTTATTTTGTAAAAAAAAAAGTGTTATTTAGTGTGATAGTAGCCAAATCTTAAAAAAATACAGTAAATTCGGTATCACTGTAATCTTACTGACCTCATACTAAACCTACCTAAGCACTTATACCGCACGCACGGTGTACGGCGTAAATAATAAATAAAGCCAATTCTTCAACTACCGTTGATTTGTTCATTCTGTCTCCCAAAGATTGCAGTATGGCGCAGCTCACATTTATCCTGCATTCTACGCTGAGGACTTACACTGGGGACTACGAGTAAATTTCTGAAAAATGTGATTCAGACAGAATTCCCAAAGGAAAATTCACTGTAATGGGACTGAGGGAGTCACTTTGAACTCTTGTCTGTAGGTGGTGTCTATATTTGTATGCCTCTTTTTAGGTGTGCACTAAAGTGCGGTCATCAACAGTCCCAAGTAACTCTGCTGCCTCATTATAGTGAATGGATCCGCCGGGGGTTTCACTTCAATCACATATTTCAGATATATAGATGTAAACCCTAATGTAAGTGCTTAGCACAGAGCACAGGATAAATGTAAATTCATCCAAAAAGTTCTGTACCCCAAATTGCTATCAAATAGCATTCAACTGAATCCACAAAAAAACAGGTCCCCACTCAGGTCATCTGTTAACAGAAATATAGGGGACTTCCATGTTACTGGTAGCATGAAGGCTTTGGAAAAGCGCTATGGCTCCCCAAAAAGAGAAATCCAGCAAAACCTGCACTCCCAAATTCAAATGCCTCTTTCCCTTCTGAGCACCACAATGTGTTTAAACCACAGTTAACGTTCACGTTTGACATTGTAGTGAGGAGAGATCGTGTGTTGCTGCAGAAGCAAAAGCTGAGCACAATGCATGAGCACTACAATATACTGTGCATTACAAGAGTTTATGTGCAAATTTTAACTCTGCAACATTTAATGTGTTTGACTTCATGGTTGTTTTCCAGAGACTAAATCATCACTTTACCATTAGATCAACTACCAGAGGGGTGTAATTTCCAAAAAAATTTCACTAAGGCCAAAAACACACATCCGTTAAAACCACGTCCGTATAAAACGGGCCATTTTTCGGGTCCGTTTTCGTTTTTTTTAGGTCCCTTTTTATGGTATGTGTGGCCTGCGTGTGTATCCCGTATGCTAGCCGTATGTGCATGTGGAATGTCCGTGTGTGTGAGTGAAATAACTGACATGTGTGTGTGTTGTCCGTGTGAAATGTTCCGTGTGTGTGTGTGATGCACAATGTCGTTGATACATGTCGGCAGATGAGATTGAACTTGGGTGAACTTAACCCGACTTCATTGTCATGCCGCGGCTCTGTCTGTGTGCCGCGTACTGATTAGCGGTCACCCGTGAAGGACTCACCGGTGACCGCTAATCCCCTGAGTGACTGAATTGAGCAGCCCTCTCTCATACTCACCGTTCCCCGATCTCCGGCGCGGCTCTGCACTGCTGTTATAAAAGCTCTGGCGGCTTTTACTATTTTGAAAAAGCCGGCCGCTCATTAATCAATCTCGTATTCCCTGCTTTACCCGCACACAGGCACCTGTGATTGGTTGCAGTCACACACGCCCACCACGCTGAGTGACAGCTGTGTCACTGCACCCAATCACAGCAGCTGGTGGGCGTGTCTATACTGTGCAGTAAAATAAATAAATAAATAATTAAAAAAAACGATAAGACAGATAAGACAGAGAGACCGACCGACAGACATAGAGAGAGACCGACCGACCGACGGACTGAGGGAGAGAACGAAACAGAAAAAGAAAAAAGACCGACATCACATGAAAAAAGCACAAAACATACAGGGAACAAACAGAGATGCGTCCGTGTCACTCGGACGTGCGCACAGACCCATTGACTTTCATTGGGTCCGTACTGCGTGTTGCATGCTGAAAAAGGACATGCTTCCGTGCAAAACGGAGACACAAACGTAGCACGCACACGGACCCATGGACCTTAATGAAAAACGCAAATGTGTCCTCAAACATTAAATAACATTGGTGCACGTTTGTCCGTGTCTCCGATATATACGGAAACGGACCAAACACGCACGTTTTCTACGGATGTGTGTTGCAGGCCTTAAGCGGGTTTCTGCTGTTCTGGCACTTATGAGCTCTGCAAATGGAGTCCAAAATCTATTCTAAGAAAATCTGTGCTCCAAAAGTCAAATCCTGCTCCCTCCCTCTCGGGCTCTGCCACGTTGCCAAACAAAACTGTTCAGTCACATGTGGAATATTGCCATGTTCAGAAGAAATTTGACTTACATTCTGCGTTCCTAGATGTATTGTTCATGGGGAAAAAAAAAAAACAAAAAACACTGTCCAGTCACCCTCAAGTGTTTTGTTATGGGTCAAAAGTAAAACACTTCCGGAGGAGGGTGGTGTTTTTTGTTTTTTGGTTTTTTTTGTTTTCTTATATTTTAAGTCTTTGTGAACAATACATCTAAGAACGCAGAGTGTAAAGCGGGTTTTACACACTACGAGATCACTACAGCAAGTTGTTCCTCGTTCCTGCGGCAGCACACATCGCTCCGTGTGACACCGCAGGAACGAGGAACCTCTCCTTACCTGCCTCCCGGCCACAATGCGGAAGGAAGGAGGTGGACGGGATGTTCTTCCCGCTCGTCTCCGCCCCTCCGCTTCTATTGGGCGGCGGTTCAGTGATGCTGCTGTGATATTGCTGTGACGCTGAACGAACCGCCCCCTTAGAAAGGAGGCGGTTCGCCGGTCACAGCGACGTCGCAGGGAAGGTGAGTAGTGTGACGGGTCCGGGCGATGTTGTGGGACACGGGCAGAGATTTGCCTGTGTCGCACAACCGATGGGGGCGGGTACGCACGATGGCGATATCGGTACCGATATCGCAGTGCGTAAAGCGGCCTTAAGTCAAACTTGAGCCTATCACACACTTCCCGCAGCTCACAAAATGCTGTGCATCATGGCGGTGGGTTTTGACTATGCAGGGCCGGCGTCAGCACCGACCGCCGGTCACACACATCGTGCCATAACGCCGCAATCATTATTTTCCCCTGCATTTGCTAAATTTCCCCTCTCCTCTCCATTTGCTCTCTAAGGCCTGCGACACATATCCGTGCCGCCGGTACGTGTTTGCCATTTTTGCACGTACCGGCGGCACGGAGACACGTTCAGCAATGCTACCCTATTGTAGCAGGCACACACACGTAAAACCACACGGAACGTGTGTCCGTATGCGTTTGTACGCATGTGCGTTTTTCTACACGCTGACATGTCAGTGTTTTCTCCGGCAGCACGGGTGTCACACGGCCCGTACCCGTACCACACGGGTGTAGTGTGGATGCGGTCCCGTATGACACGCGCCGGAGAAAACACACGTATCAGTGAAAAAAAACCAAAACATTTACTCACCTTCTCCTGCCCTCCTGTCTCTGCCGCTGCTGCCACTTGCTGCCGACCGCTGCTAATTATTCTCATTTAATATTCACTTCACTGCCTGGCAGCAGCAGCAGCGGGGAGACGGGTGGGCTGGAGACCGAAGATCAGCACCACGGACAGCAGCGCGGACAGCAGGAAGGACCACGTGAGTATGTAAATAACCTGTTCTCCGTATGTTATCACGGATAGTATGCGGAGAACACACGTGGCCCGCACGTACCAGAGACACGTACTTACCTGCACCCAACACGCAGGGGAAATACGTGTCTCTCGGCACGTGCGTGATTTTCACGTGAGTGTGTCGGAGGCCTAACACAGGTTCTGTGACAGTCTGTGTCAAGTTGCTAAGGCAGCAGTCGGGTATCTAAGGGGCCTGCCCGCACCACTCCCTCAGCAACACCCACATCCAATATATTTGACGATCTGTTTAATAATTTCGTTCAGTTGTATTAAGTTCTATGAACAATAACATTTAATGATAATGTATATTTTTCACCCTGTATATTCATTGCATTAATCTTAAATCTTCATAAACTACATACATATTCTAGAATACCCGATGCACTAGAATCAGGCCACTATCTAGTGTATCCATAAAAAACAAACAGCATACAGTTAGTTCATGTGCCATCCGTTTTTTTTCTGGCATCCATTGACTTGCATTGGTAAGTCTAGGCATTTTATTCAACCATATACATCTGCAATTTATTCGATAGGCGAAAAAACACTTGAGGAAAAGAAATCGCAGATCAGCATTGACTCATTGTTTATTATTGGTACGAATGCAATTTAATTTTTTATTGGATTGCAGTTAGCTTATTTATATATAGATTATATAGATGTACGCGAACCCTTATGCAGTGGCTACACGGCTGAGCAATATAATGTACAATTATCATATACATGCTAAATAGTCAAGAAATAGCCTTATTGATAATACATTTATAGAGCTCATCCAAACCAAACCAAAAGATTCAGTATAAAAAAAAGTGCATAAGCTAACCACCATGTAGTCATTCCAGGTAGAAAAATCCGGAAGGTGCTCGTGGGTCAAGAAGGCTACAGTCAATTAAAAAAGGTGGATCCCCAGCACAAAGAATGTCCATAGAAACTTGAAATAAAGAAGTAATAAAACATAACTCCTCCAATCTACGCGTTTCAGACACGATCGTCCTTAGTCATGACCATGACTAAGGACGATCGCGCCTGAAACGCGTAGAACGGAGGAGTTATGTTTTATTCCTTCTTCCCCCTTTGTTTAACCATTATTGGAATAAAATGAAATTTTAACTTTATTTCAAGTTTCTATGGACGTTCTTTGTGCTGGGGATCCACCTTTCTTTGATTGACAAAAGATTCAGTAGTCTGTGGAATTCCACAGGCATCAATTGAGGCAGCTGGAAAAGAGAACCCTAAATACCCGTTATGCTCCATGTGTTGACCCCATGTGTTGACTAACAAGGGCTAACAAGGGCAGTATCCAGGTGTTGTACTAGTCTATATGACCCTCAAAGAAAGAAATCTCTACTGATGCGTTTCCACCTCTGTAGTGAGGTTTCAGTAAAGTTGTGTGGGGAGAAATAAGGCAACAGGTGCCAAATAACGTTAGAGTATTCTAAAGTATCAAATTCAAACATGGCTTTCTGTGGAGTGCAGAGCGCTCGCATCCCAAAATCATTTGGGATGTGTGTGCGCCTCAATGAAACCCTATGGGTCAGTCTGCTGTACAGTTAAAAATGAATAGCACATGAATGTACGCAACGGAAGTGTGAATGGAGCTAAACACAAATAGAATGTTATATTAATTAGTTTTTATAGCTTCAATGGGCACATACAGGATGCAATAAAGCATGTATAAGCCAATACAAAACGGTTTCTGAATAAATAGAATTTCTTTCTTCTTAGTCAATATTTAACCGTACTAGAAATAAAGCTCCCAAACTGACTCAATAGAAGAGTCAGAGAACAGCTAAAGTAAACTCTTACTGTCTACAATCCAGATCCATTGGTCTAGGTCATATTTTAGTCACATACTTGTCGATACATGGTCACTCTTGCCAATATTTCAAGAATATAAGACTTAGTTTATCTGCATTATAAAAACAATACAAATATTTATAAAAGTGGAATAGCTTGTATAAAAAGACAAAAGCAATATATCGATTCTGATTCATTTTTTGGAGAGGATTATTATCTAATGTGAAAGAAACTCCATGCTGTAATACCAGAGCATACTGTTCACAGCATTTAGAGATTTATGAAAAGCTACTACAGAGAATAGTTCTTCTGCCGCACATCAATGTTGTGTCTACACAACTTTATTCCGTTGGGAATAGAATTCTAAATATTTGACAAAAATCCTCATTTAAGTAATACATCATAGGAAACACTACGACAATAAGCAGCAGGACAGTGAATGGATTTTTTTAGGATTAGTAGGATACAATATACTGCTGTTTTTACTATGTTACTGCACAAGCTCCTAGGGCCAGATTCAATATTTTCTGATGAGAGTGATTGAAGAAAACTGCCGTTCACGTCAGTGCCAGTTTTCACAGTGGGATCAGATGCTTCAGACAATATCAGGTCCTTTCCTCTGCTTCATTACTGAAGTCTACTAACACACAGCATAGCTTATCTCCAACCTTTTCACAGCCTGCCTCCTCCGCAAAAATGTATGGAAGAGATACTCTTATCAAAAAGTAATAAAGCTTATAACACTGTCTGAAACTGTAAAAAACATTTATACTAGAGGGAAAAAAAAGACAAAACTTTTGTAAAAAGATTTATATTACTAATTGAAGTATATTTATAGTTTGCTTCTTTGCAATAACTCGATAGTGTGTGCTAAGGTAATAAACTTTGTAAGGCCTGAAACACACATCCGTGAAACACGTGTGTGTTTGGTCCGTTTCCGTGTATACTGGAGACACGGCCAAACGTGCACCAATGTTACTATATCTCAGCGGTTACAATTGCGTTTTTGGTTATGTCCGTGAGTCCGTCTCCGTGATGTGTTTTTTGGTCCGTGTCTCACGCCAGCATGTCCGTTTTCTGCACGCAACACGCAGCACGGACCCAATGAAAGTCAATGGGTCTGTGCGCACGTCCGAGTGACACGGACGCATCTCTGTTTGCTCCCTGTATGTTTTGTGCTTTTTTCATGTGATGTCGGTCTTTTTTCTTTTTCTGTTTCGTTCTCTCCCTCAGTCCGTCGGTCGGTCTCTATGTCTGTAGGTCGGTCTCTCTGTCTTATCTGTCCCTCTAGCTGTCTGTCGGTCAGTTCCCCCCCCCTCTCTCATACTTACCGTTCCCCGATCTCCGGCGCGGCGCTGCACGGCTGTTATAATAACTCCGGCGGCTTTTACTATTTTGAAAAAGCCGGCCGCCCATTAATCAATCTCGTATTCCCTGCTTTCCCCGCCCACCGGCGCCTGTGATTGGTTGCAGTCACACACGCCCACCACGCTGAGTGACAGCTGTCTCATTGCACCCAATCACAGCAGCCGGTGGGCGTGTCTATACTGTGCAGTGAAATAAATAAATAAATAATTTAAAAAAACGGCGTGCGGTCCCCCCCAATTTTAATACCAGCCAGATAAAGCCATACGGCTGCAGGCTGGTATTCTCAGGATGGGGAACTCCACGTTATGGGGAGCCCCCCACCCTAACAATATCAGTCAGCAGCCGCCCAGAATTGCCGCATACATTATATGCGACAGTTCTGGGGCTGTACCCGGCTCTTCCCGATTTGCCCTGGTGCGTTGGCAAATCGGGGTAATAAGGAGTTATTGGCAGCCCATAGCTGCCAATAAGTCCTAGATTAATCATGTCAGGCGTCTCCCCGAGATTCCTTCCATGATTAATCTGTAAGTGACAGTAAAAAAACACACACACCCGAAAAAAATCCTTTATTAGAAATAAAAAACACAAACAAATTCCCTCATTACCAATTTATTAACCCCGACAAACCCTCCATGTCCGGCATAATCCACGGACTCCAACGTCGCTTCCAGCTCTGCTGCATGGAGGTGACAGGAGCAGCAGAATACACCGCCGCTCCGGTCACCTCCACGCAGCTAATGAGATGAGTAGCGCGATCAGCTGCTGTCACTGAGGTTACCCGCGGCCACCGCTGGATCCAGCGGTGACCGCGAGTTACCCGAATGACAGCAGCTGATCGCGCTACTCATCTCATTAGCTGCGTGGAGGTGACCGGAGCGGCGGTGTATTCTGCTGCTCCTGTCACCTCCATGCAGCAGAGCTGGAAGCGACGCTGGAGTCCGTGGATTACGCCGGACATGGAGGGTTTGTCGGGGTTAATAAATTGGTAATGAGGGAATTTGTTTGTGTTTTTTATTTCTAATAAAGGATTTTTTTCGGGTGTGTGTGTTTTTTTACTGTCACTTACAGATTAATCATGGAAGGAATCTCGGGGAGACGCCTGACATGATTAATCTAGGACTTATTGGCAGCTATGGGCTGCCAATAACTCCTTATTACCCCGATTTGCCAACGCACCAGGGCAAATCGGGAAGAGCCGGGTACAGCCCCAGAACTGTCGCATATAATGTATGCGGCAATTCTGGGCGGCTGCTGACTGATATTGTTAGGGTGGGGGGCTCCCCATAACGTGGAGCTCCCCATCCTGAGAATACCAGCCTGCAGCCGTATGACTTTATCTGGCTGGTATTAAAATTGGGGGGGACCGCACGCCGTTTTTTTTAATTATTTATTTATTTATTTCACTGCACAGTATAGACACGCCCACCGGCTGCTGTGATTGGGTGCAATGAGACAGCTGTCACTCAGCGTGGTGGGCGTGTGTGACTGCAACCAATCACAGGCGCCGGTGGGCGGGGAAAGCAGGGAATACGAGATTGATTAATGGGCGGCCGGCTTTTTCAAAATAGTAATAGCCGCCGGAACAGTGTGAACGCCGTGCAGCGCCGGTGATCGGGGAACGGTGAGTATGAGAGAGGGGGGGACACTTCAGTCACTCGGGGGATTAGCGGTCACCGGTGAATCCTTCACAGGTGACCGCTAATCAGTACACGGCACAAAGACAGAGCCGCGGCATAAGAATGAAGTCGGGTGAAGTTCACCCGAGTTCATTCTCATCCCGCTACTCTGTCTTCCGACATGTAGTAACGACATTTTGCATCACACACGTACATTTCACACGGACAACACACACACATGTCAGTTATTTCACTCACGCACACACGGACATTCCACACGCACATACGGCTAGCATACGGGATACACACGCAGGCCACACATACCATAAAAACGGACCTGGAAAACGGACCCGAAAAACGGCCCGTTTTACACGGACGTGGTTTTCACGGATGTGTGGCGGAGCCCTAAAAGAAATCCTCTTTTCCCCTATACCTGGTTATTACACTCTGCATGTGAATGAGCGCTCAGTTTACATTAAGTGAAAGTTTATGGGTGTCTTAAAATCCTATGTTGCACATTTAGGTTATCCCCAAGATAGTCTGCAAATGTCTGATAGATGACACCAATCTCAAGAAAAAGCCCATATTCAGGGGCGGGCTGGGCAGGGGCAATTGCCCCAGGGTGGTCTCCTAGCAGCAGTTAAAGGCCGCTTAGTCACACATCACTTTGGCAGCAGCACTGTACCTTGAAATGCTCTCCAAGCCAGAAGTACCACACTGATTGGTGGATCAGAAGAGGCAGCTATAAAAATCCTGCTCTCTGCTTGGTTGAGCAGCAAACACTAGAGGTTGCAGTGTGCTGCCTCACCAATCGGAGTGCAAGAAGTAAACATTCAAATCTCTAGTGATTGCTGCTCCACCAATCGGAGAGCAGGAAGCTCTGCTGAGGAAGCTGCTGGCTGCACCACACCATGTGTAAGAATCTTTATGCATTAATGTGAGCAGCATCATTCAATCAAGGAAGCTTATAAAAAGGTTTATCTGCTTCTTTGTTGTCTGGGGGTGCACAGGATTGAACACAACCATAGGGGAGCAGGAGGGGCACATATTTGTGGTTAGGCAAAAATAGGAGAGTCATTCAGTATAGCTCATGCTCTGTGATTAAATGCAGCTTCAGGTTCTTATCTGCAGTATATTCCTGTGTATGTGTACATCTGTGTACATAGTAACATGTGTCAGCGTTTGTCTGTGTACGTGGTGATTTGTGTGTGTGAGTGTGTGTGTGTATATGGTGATGTGTTCGTCTGTGCACATGATTATATGTGTATGCTTGCATCTGTGTACATGGTGACTAGTGATGAGCAAATGTATTTGTTACTATTCACAGAATATAATATTCGGGCTACATGTTATAAAACGAGTAATGATGTATTCACCTTGCTATATTCGGATGTCCTGCCTAGCCATTCTGGCACCTGATTTGCAGCCAATAAACATGCTGGATTTCTTAACCAATTATAGTAATGCCGCAGCCATCTTGGTTGTGGCATTACTGTGATTGGCTGGCCGCTCAGTATTATTGGGTCTATAAAAAACCTGCTGGCATTTTGTACAAATTGCGTCCTGAACCAGAATTGTATCAGCGTAGGGATAGAGCGAGCAGCTGCTAGGGAGAGTGTAGGCCTCTTAATAACAAAAGGCCATTTTCAGGGCTACCTTCAGTGTAGGTCAGTGTAGTGTAGGGAGGGACAGATTTTCGAGCAGGAACAGTGTTTAAAGCAGTGTGTGTCACTACTTTCATAGAACTGTGCAGAAACTAGAATGCAATAACTCTTTTAAGAGCTGATAGCACTGAACAAAGTCACAGGAGGGAGGGAGAGATTGTGGATAAAGTAGTGAATCTGGACCTGTTTCCACAATATTTAGGGGGTTCACAGCTTGCCTTGTGGCATCCAGATCAGCCACATTAATACATTGCTAGTGGATTTTTCAAATAATTACAAAGCAGTACTCTAGCAATCAGTGCTGCCTGATACAGTATACGTACGGGTCCTGTTTCCACAATATTTAGAGGTTCACACCGTGGCTTGTGGCAACCACATCAGCCACATAAATAAGTTGCTAGTGGCCTTTGCAAATGCAAAGCAGGACTCTACCATTTAGTGCTGCCTGATACACTAAACGCACCATTCATGTTTCCACAATATTTAGGGGTTCAGAGCCTGACTTGTGTCGTTCGTCCACATCAGCCACATTAATAATTTGCTAGTGGCTTTTGCAAATAGTTGCAAAGCAGTACTCTAGCAATCAGTGCTGCCAGATACAGTAAACACACTGGTCCTGTTTCCACAATATTTAGGGGTTCACAGCCTGACTTGTGCCATCTGTCCACATCAGCCACATTAATACGTTGCTAGTGGCCTTTGCAAATACAAAGCAGGACCTCTACCTTTTTCTGCTGCCTGGTACACTAAACGCACCGTTCCTCTCTCCACAATATTTAGGCGTTCATAGCCTGACTTGTGCCGTTCGTCCATATCAGCCACATCAATAATTTGCTAGTGGCTTTTGCAAATAGTTGCAAAGCAGTACTCTAGCAATCAGTGCTGCCAGATACAGTAAACACACTGGTCCTGTTTCCACAATATTTAGGGGTTCACAGCCTGACTTGTGCCATCTGTCCACATCAGCCACATTAATACGTTGCTAGTGGCTTTTGCAAATACAAAGCAGGACCTCTACCTTTTTCTGCTGCCTGGTACACTAAACGCACCGTTCCTCTCTCCACAATATTTAGGCGTTCATAGCCTGCCTTGTGACATTCAGATCAGCCACATTAATACGTTGCTAGTGGCTTTTGCAAATACAAAGCAGGACTCTATCATTTTGTGCTGCCTGGTACAAAATACTCACTTGTACTTTCTCCACAATAGTTTTGGGGTCAAAGTTTGCTTAACTTAGGCTATCAACATCTGCCAATATCAGAAAAACCCAAAATGACAAAAAAGGCAGTTGTTAATGGACATGCACCTGGAAAAGGGCATGGTGTTGTCAGTGGTGGGCGACAAGGCACTGATTCTGTGTGTCATGTCAGAAGAAGCTTGATGCATCCACTATGTTCCTTGCCAAATTTCCCAGTCTGGAATGTAAACATGTGTGGAAGCCAAAAGAGCGAAAGCAGATTTTGTCTTGGATGGCAGACAAGGCTTCTTCACATTTGTCAAGCAGCAGCCAATCTTCCATGACCACACAGTCTACTGTAGATACACAGAAGGCTGGCCCATCCAATCCTCAACCTGGTCTTCCTTCCTCTCCCCATTATCAGTCACAGGAGACATATGACCCCAAGCTTGGCCACTCTGAGGACCTGTTTTGTACATATCCTTTGGTTGGCTCTAGCCTCTCGCCTTGCAGCAATGAAGAGGGACATGAGGAGGTGGCATACATTGATGCGCAAGTATTTAAGGACCTACGGCCAGAAAAAAGCCAGTTTGAGGAACCTGATTTACTGTATCCAGACGTGAAGGCTGATGATGAGAGTTGCTATCAGGTCAGCCTACAAACTCAAGTGTGAAGGAGGATGAGATGGAAGATGAGGTGCTCCATGATGAGTCCATCAATCCAACCTGAACCGTTGACATGCATAGCCAGCACAGCAACACAGAAGAAGATGAATATGTAGCACCAACACAGGCACCAAGAGGTAGTGGTTCGCCCAAAGTGAGAACTGGGTCAACTGTTCCTAAGAGCACCCCCACTGTGGCACAAGACAGGGCAAGGGGTGTTCAGCTACAGTCTGGAATTTTTGTCTGAAAGTCCTTCAGAGAAAAACATTGTAATCTGTAGCATCTACCATACCAAGTTGAGCAGAGGCCAGGGCAAAGGCAACCTGAGCACCACCAGTATGCGGAACCACATAGCAGCCAGGCACCCCAGTAGGTGGGCAGAACACCAGGGCACCAAATTTGTGTCTGCGTGTCAAATCACTGCCATGTCACTGTGCTACGTTCTTCACGTCCAGGAAGCAGACGTTCATACATCCTGTCCACAAGGTGCAATTGCACAGACACAGCAAACATGAACCACATCCACTTCCTTGTCCCAGGGCAGCGTCCAGTTGTCCGTGCCTGAGATCTTGGAAAGGAAATATAAATACCCAGCCATGCACCCACATGCCCAAAACCTAAACTCGCACATTGCCAAATTGCTAGCCGTGGAGATGTTGCCGTTTAGGCTTGTGGGAACACAGTGTTTCGATGATCTCTTGGCTGTGGCTGCACCACGATGCAGTGTTCAAAGCCGCTAGTATTTTGCTCCTTGTGCCGTCCCTGCATTACGCAAGCACATGTTAAACAATCTCAACCTTGCTCTGACCAACGCCGTAATCGGGAAGATCCACTTAACAACTGACAAGTGGACAAGTTGTTGTGGATAGGGATGATACATATCTGTCATGGCACACTGGGTAAACCTGGTGGAAGCTGGGACACACACGAAAACTGTAATATCACACATCCTACCCACGCCATGAATAGTGGGCCTAACTTCTACCAGCGTTTCCACCTCATCATATGCCACTTCCTGTCTCCCCTCCTCCTGCTCCTCATCCTCTGCTGAATTACCCTCCCTATCACTGCCAAGCTGGAAGCTGTGCAGCAGTGCATCGGCAATGCGGCAACATGCTCTGCTGAAGCTAATCTGTTTAGGTCACAAACCACACACTGCAGCAGAGCTGTGGCAAGGTATAAAAGAGCAGACCGATCAGTGGCTCTCCCTGCTGGACCTCCAACACGGCCTGGTCAATGCGACAATGGGCATAACCTGGTGGCGGCTTTAAAGGTCTGCAAGCTGGTACACGTTCCATGCATGGCTCACATGCTGAACCTAGTTGTTCAGAAATTTATGAAAACATACCCTGAGTTGCCGTACCTACTTGAGAAGGTGCGCCATACTAGGGCCCTTTTCCGCCATTCCTCTTCCACTTTTGCTGGTCTTACAGCACTGCAAAAGCGCTTTAATTTGCCAAGTCACCGACTCATTTGCGACCTGCCCACGCGGTGGAACTGTACATTCTATATGTTGGTGAGCATTACTGAGTTGCGGAGGGCAGTAGCTGAATACCAGCTTAAACATGCCCGTGAGACAGTGAGTCAGCCACCACACATGACAACTGTCGAGTAGGTGTGGATCGCTGACATTTGTGAAGTTCTTGAGAACTTTGAGTACTGCACCAAGTTCGTGAGCGTTGATCAGGCTATTATCAGCTTAACCATCATGCTGCTGTGTCTGTTGAAGCAATCAATTCATAATCTCAAAGAGGAAGCTTGGAGTGCCCAGCATGTGGCTATGGAGACAGATTTCCCAATAGGTGATACTACCCAGCCCAGCCAATATTCTGAGGCAATATTAGGTGATGATGAGGATGAGGAAGAAGACAACTTGTTTTTCTGTGCTACCCAAGGTACTCCCAATGCTAAACATGGACTCTCAACCCCAGCTTCATGTCTGTCCAGCATGGATGGGCTGGATAGGAGGAGGTGCAGGAGGAGGAGGTGAGTCTGTGTGAGGAAACTTTGGGTATTGTTCCTCCTGGTGGGGATACAGAACCTTTAAGACAAAGACAATTTTCAGGATCAGCTCACCTCTAAACTTGCTGTGGCCGGTTTTAGAGATCAGTGCACGGACAGTCAGCGGGCCGGATCCCAGGATTAATGAAGCAAAGAAAAAATGTTTCATCCAGCACGTGAAGATATAGTATCCCAATTCCACGAAATTCACGGACTTAATAAAATCATTATTAATTTTATTGGTGTACAAAAGTACAAATAATTAAAATCATTACGTCTTATGCGTTTCAAGCCAAACAAAGGCTCTTACTCATAGCATAAGAACCATTGCCTGTTTCCAGCTTGGCCCACATGGCACAGTTCATGTGTAAGTGTCTGTGGCAAGACCCTCGAGTGATACACATTTTATCCAACAACCTATACTGGTTGGCCACCTTTCTGGACCCACGGTACAAGGAGAAATTTCCTTTTCTCCTTTTGGAGTCACGAAAGGGTTGAACAATGGAATCCTTCAAGAGGGTCGTTTTAGATTGTTTGATGAAAACATCACTCTCAGACAACACTGGCGGCAGAGTTACCGACTCTTTTCAACACCAAGGATTAATGGGGAGAGACACAAACACCAGATCCAACAGAGGTGGGGAAAATATGTGCGCAAACTGGGCCATTTTCAATAAACCTGGACATCAGAAAGGGCTATCTGTGCCTGTAACAATGCTAAGGAGGAGGAAGTTGCACAACATGGTCAAGGGGTACTTAACTCAGAGGTGTATCTAGGCTTTCCAGCACTCAGGGCAAGAATTCAGTTTGGCGCCCCCCCCACCACGCGGTTTGAGTATTCATCATGTGACCAGTCATTCAAATGTGATTTGCACACTTGCAGGTATGTGATGACGAGCTACTCTTAAGGCTACTTTACACGCTGCGATATCGGTCCCGATATCGCTAGCGTGGGTACCCGCCCCCATCTGTTGTGCAACACGGTCAAATCGCTGCCCGTGCCGCACAACATCGCGCAGACGCGTCACACATACTTACCTGCCCGGCGACGTCGCTGTGACCAGCGAACCGCCTCCTTTCTAAGGGGACGGTCCGTGCGGCGTCACAGCGACGTCACTGAGTGGCCGCCCAATAGAAGCGGAGGGGCGGAGATGAGTGGCCGGAACATCCCGCCCACCTCCTTCCTTCATCATAGTGGCCAGGAGGCAGGTAAGGAGAGGTTCCTCGTTCCTGCGGCGTCACACATAGCGATGTGTGCTGCCGCCGGAGCGACGAACTACATCGTTACTGCTGCAGTAACGATAATCGAGAATGGACTCCCATGTCACCGATGAGCGATTTTGTGACGTCGCTGTGACTCCGAACGTCCCTCCCCCTTGAGGAAGTAGATGTTCACCGCCCACAGCGAGGTCGTTTGGGAGGTAAGTGCATGTGACGGAGGTTACTGACTTTATGCGACACGGGCAACAAATTGCCCATGCCGCAAATGCGATCGCACGAGATATCGACGCGTGTAAAGCAGCCTTTATTCTAAAGATAGGTCATCATTGATCTTACAATTTATGAATTATTACTTGTGTACAGCATCAGAACTAATAACAGCTCCAGAACCACCAGAGGTACAGAAATACATAATTAGAGCCCCCATCAGTACAGAAACACAGCATCACAACCACCAGCAGTACAGAAATTCATCACCATCACCACCATCAGCAGTATAGAACTTTATCATCAGAAATACAGAAATTCATCACCAGAACCACAATCAGTAAATAAATTCATCATCAGAACCACCAGCAGTACAGTAATACATCCATATAACCCCATCGGTTTCGAAACACAGCATCAATACAGAAATACATCAGCAGAATTATATACTGTATATTTGTATTGCATGAACCTACAACTTCCAGTACATTCTTAAAAGGGAATCTGTCACCAGGTTTTTGACACCTAATCTGAGAGCAGCATAGCGTAGGGGCAGAGACACTGATTCCAGCGATGTGTCACTTACTGAGCTGCTTAGTGTATTTTTGATAAAATCACTGTTTATTCAGCAGGAGATTATCATTAGAGGACTACTTGGTGAGATGCAGGTAATCCAACATATTCATGAGCTCTATACAACTGCTAGATCTGCAGCAGAGAATAATGTATTTTATCAAAATGACGACAAACAGCTCAGTAAATGACACATTGCTGAAATCAAGGTCTGGGTCTCGACATTATGCTGCTCTCAGATGGGGAGAAAAAACCTGGTGACAGATTCCTTTTAACAATGGTAAGGAGATACTGTCATGATGTATTTTACCTTCTCACTGTATTTGCTGTAATACTATGTCTTGGGATGTAAGTAACCATACCTTCCCCCCCATCTCCTGTGTCTCTGGGCCCATAATGCAATTATCTCTTGTCCACACAGCCAGGGGAACTTCTCATTGTTTCGTAAGCAGTGGATAACGCCAACTACACAAACCTGTAGACATCTCGGAGCCAACCTTCTAGAATCTTCTAGTGGGCCCAACCATTGCATAGACCCCTACCCTTGAGGGGCGGGCCCACGAGCTCAGACAATTCACTCCTGTTTCTAAATGCAGTTGGGAGCTGAGTTTTGAAGAGGAAGGGAGCGAGATCTGATTCTGCGGACAGATCTCGCCGTCCAGTGGATTGTATGGGATTTCTGGGACTCTGAAGAGGACTATTTCGTCGTGATCTGGCACTTTGGATTATCGGGAGGTGCCCCCGAATCTGTTTTATTTGGACTTGTCGTGTGCTGTTCCTGTATTCCTGTTAGTAAACCTGTTGGATCATCCTCGGCCTGTTGTCTCTCTTTGCTCTGATGTACACCCCGTCACAAACTGGTGGCAGCAGCGGGATCAGAGCAGAAGAAATGGAGGACAACGGCCAATCAACGTCTGAAACCAGAACCTCAGGATACAGGAACTGGACTGTGGTGAGCCTACAAACAAAGGCCCGTGAATTAGGTGTCGGCTACAAAGGACTCTCTAAGGAGCAACTAATTGAGGCATTGGAAAACGCTTGCCTGCAAGATGGCACCGAGGAACAATTTCCACAGCAAGGGGAGCAAAGACGGGAGCCGGAGGTAAATACCCAAAAAAGTCAATGGGTTGTGTGGTACGAGGAGGAGATGGCCTTGCTGGGAGAGGAGACCACCATAGAATATAAGATGGAGGTCATGCGTGGAACTAAAGAGAAGGAGCGCAGGATGGAGGAGATGGCACTGCTGGATAAGCAGCTCGCTGTGGAAGCCGCGAGAGGTTCCAGACAGACTGTAACCCCAGCACCCATCATGAGGGAACTTCCCAGGGTGTCCCGCAAAGACTTCAAGCAGTTTAATGAGGCTGCTGGTGACATTGAGGGCTTCTTCCAGGACTTTGAGCATCAGTGTCAATTAATGGAAGTCCCAGAAAGGGAGCGCGTCCGGCATCTGGTTGGGCTCTTAGAGGGTGGAGCTGCTGCAGCCTATAGAGCTATGGCCCCTTGGTGGAACTGTGAGTATGCGGATATTAAACAGACTATTCTAGAACATTATGCTGTAACGCCAGACACTTACAGGACTCAGTTCCGTACTTTAGCATGTGATGAGGAAGTGTCCTTCAAGATGTATGCCAACAAACTCAAACATCTGTGGCATCGTTGGCTGGAGGCAGAGGAGGCCTTAACCTTGGAGACCGTCCTCCAGGTCCTCCTAAAAGAGCAGTTTTACTTCAAGTGCCCCGCTGAGATCCGGGAATGGGTGCGTGAAAGGAGACCAGCCACTGTGGAGGAAGCTGCAGCTCTAGCTGATGAGGCTCTCACCATCCAGCCTCAGTGGAAAAAACTACTACCCAGTGAAAAAAAAACCACCAACCCCCCAATGCTGGCGGCCCCTGGTCCTTCTGGCCCCAATGTTCACCATCACCCTAGACCGTCAACTCATGGGGACCTTCGTGTGACTGTGCCTCGCATTACTCATGCTCCACCTTTGGGAATACGACGTGGAGGAAGAATCCCAGAGCGCAGATGTTATGGGTGTGGGCAGCCTGGGCACATGCAATTCCAATGTCCAGGTGTTCGGAGACAGAACAGCTACAGACCGCCTTTGCCTGTTCATTATCTACAGACACCTTCACCAGGAGAAGAGCTGGATTCTGTGCCTGATGACTTGCCAAGTGACTCAGATATCCTGGCTCCCCTACCCGGAGTCTGTGGGGTGTAAGCTCCAGCCACCTGTTCTTCTGATCTTCAGGACAAACATCTACAGGAGGTCGTGCTGGATGGCCAAAAAGTTGTTGGCTTCCGTGACACTGGGGCTTTCCTCACCATAGCCGATCCCCGAGTAATTCAACCACAAGCAATTCAAAAGGGACCAGGAATTGCCATTGAACTGGCAGGAGGTACCCAGAGATATATTCCAAGAGCGAGTGTGACCCTGGATTATGGCTTTGGGGCAAAACAATGTGTGGTCGGTGTGATGAGCGGCCTCCCTGCAGACGTTCTTCTAGGAAATGATGTGGGGAATCTTCATTGCCACTTTGTCGGTGCGGTAACCAGAAGTCAAGCCAAGAGAGCAGCCCATGTGGACGTGTACAACCCATCCATGGAAATGAGGCCACCAGAACTGCCATTACAGCCGGTGAGTGATTCTTCTTGTGGGGATAATATGAATGTTACTTGGGATAAAGTTCAGTTAAGACAAGAAGTAGAGACTGACCCCACCCTTGCTAGTTTTAGAGCCCGAGCTGAAATAGGGCAGCTAGGGGAGAACAGAGAAAGAATTATCAGAGAAAATGGACTTCTGTATCGGGTTGCTAATGCCGACTCCCTAGATAAGCCCTGGACTTATAACAAACAGCTGATTGTTCCTCAGAAGTACAGAATTCCCCTATTACACCTGGCTCATGACATTCCTACGGCTGGCCATCAAGGCAAAACCCGCACCGAGAGACGATTGACTCAAACTTTTTATTGGCCGGGGATTTCCCAAGCAGTGGCGCATTTCTGCCGAACTTGTGACATATGTCAGCGTAGAGGGCGACCCGGAGATCACCCAAAGGCACCCCTGCAACCGCTCCCTATAATAGAAGAACCCTTTCAAAGAGTAGCTGTTGATATCATTGGACCTCTGGCTAAACCAAGTAAATCTGGAAAGCAGTACATTCTCACTGTTGTGGACTATGCCATCCGATATCCAGAAGCCGTGGCCTTGTCAAGTATCTCTGCAGCCAAGGTGGCCGAGGCCTTGGTTATTATTTTTACCAGGGTAGGATTCCCCAGTGAGATCTTGTCGGACCAAGGCTCCCAGTTTATGTCAGAGTTGGTCCAGTGTCTGTGGCGCACCTGTGGAGTACGAGCGATCCGAACGACCCCGTATCATCCCCAAACAAATGGACTTTGTGAACGATTCAACGGCACTCTGAAGAATATGCTGAGGGCCTTCACGGACCGAGATTCAGACTGGGAGAAGTACCTACCCCATCTCTTGTTTGCCTATCGGGAAGTTCCCCAGGAGTCCACTGGGTTCTCCCCCTTTGAACTACTCTATGGAAGAAAGGTCCGAGGACCCTTAACCCTGCTCAAGGAATACTGGGAGGGGCAAGTTGAAGATACAGGAACCCCTGTTGTCCCTTATGTCCTAAAGCTGCGAGAAACCCTGGCCCAACTTGCTAGTTTTGCCCAGAGTCATTTGCGTATGGCTCAAACCAGACAGAAGACATGGTATGACCGTAAAGCACGCTATCGGGAGTTTGTAGAAGGACAACAAGTCTTAATGATTGTTCCCCATCGGCAGAATAAACTGCAGACCACATGGGAGGGTCCCTTCCGGGTTCTCAGAAAACTGAATGATACCAATTACCTTCTTGCTTTAGATGATCAGAGGCTAAGGCAAAAGACTGTCCATGTGAATATGATTAAGGAGTACCATGACCGGAACATTCCAATGATAGCAAGCTGTCGGTTGGCTTCAGAAGATGGTCAAGAGGATGAGGACTCTCTACCTGATCTCGTGGAAGCAGCGAGAGCCCCATCCACTGTGGAACAGGTTCCCCTGGGAGATTACCTGGACTCCTTACAGAAAATCCAGATGCTGGAAGTGCTTCAACAGAGACGGGCTGCTTTCTCATCCCAACCAGGTCGAACCACCGTCACCCAACATCATGTGGACACTCAGGGCATCCGTCCCATACAACTGGCTCCTTACCGGGTACCTGAATCAGTTCGAAACACCATGCAGCACGAACTGGAGGAGATGTTACAGCTTGGGGTAATCCAGGCCTCCCATAGCCCTTGGGCCTCCCCTGTGGTGTTAGTACCCAAGAAGGATGGGAGTACTCAATTTTGTGTGGACTATCGGCGACTAAACGACCATACCGTCAGCGATCCTTACCCAATGCCTCGTATTGATGAACTTCTAGACCGACTGGCTGGGTCCCGATATGTCACTACCTTGGATCTCAGTAAGGGATACTGGCAGATCCCTCTAACGGATGAAGGGAGAGAACGGTCCGCTTTTATAACCCCCTTTGGTCTGTATGAATTTCTAAGCATGCCTTTTGGAATGAAAAATGCCCCGGCCACCTTCCAGAGAATGGTGGATCAGATCCTCCGGGGATGTGGTGACTTTGCTTGTGCCTACTTGGATGATATCGCCGTCTTCAGCCACACATGGGAGGAACATCTGAATCAGGTAGCCATTATTTTGGACCTGATTCTTGCAGCCGGCCTAACTATTTGACCCGATAAATGCCAATTGGGGATGGGGGAAGTCCAGTACCTAGGGCATAGAGTGGGAGGAGGGAAGCTCCGTCCTGAGCCTGCCAAAATCCAGGCTATTAGAGACTGGCCTGTACCCCAAACTAAGAAACAAGTTATGGCTTTTCTGGGCACTGCCAGTTATTACAGAAAATTTGTTTCTCATTTCAGTACTGTGGCCAAGCCTCTTACCGACCTGACCAAGAAAACAATGCCCCGGCTGGTGATCTGGACTCCAGCCTGTGATGAGGCTTTTAACCGGCTGAAGGACGCTCTGGTCTGCGATCCTGTCCTGGCTGCTCCAGACTACAAGCAGAGATTTATTGTGCAAACGGACGCCTCTGCTTATGGACTGGGAGCTGTCCTCAGCCAGGTGAATGCAGCTGGGGACGAACACCCCATTGCCTACCTCAGCAGGAAACTGCTGGACCGAGAAGTGGCCTATGCAACTGTTGAAAAAGAATGTCTGGCTGTAGTGTGGGCCCTTAAGAAACTATGGCCATATCTGTATGGACGGGAATTCACTGTGGTTACTGATCACAATCCCCTCACCTGGCTGAACAGAGTCTCTGGGGACAATGGACGATTACTGCGATGGAGCCTGGCTCTGCAGCCCTATAACTTTACCATACAATATAGAAGGGGCAGCCAACACCAAAATGCAGATGGACTGTTCAGGCAAGAGGAGCCTTGAGTCCTGTCAGCCATGCCTGCGTGTACTTAACCAGCGACCTGTAGAGGTCCCTAGTACGTACACAAGTTGGGAGGGGAAGGAATTGTCATGATGTATTTTACCTTCTCACTGTATTTGCTGTAATACTATGTCTTGGGATGTAAGTAACCATACCTTCCCCCCCATCTCCTGTGTCTCTGGGCCCATAATGCAATTATCTCTTGTCCACACAGCCAGGGGAACTTCTCATTGTTTCGTAAGCAGTGGATAACGCCAACTACACAAACCTGTAGACATCTCGGAGCCAACCTTCTAGAATCTTCTAGTGGGCCCAACCATTGCATAGACCCCTACCCTTGAGGGGCGGGCCCACGAGCTCAGACAATTCACCCCTGTTTCTAAATGCAGTTGGGAGCTGAGTTTTGAAGAGGAAGGGAGCGAGATCTGATTCTGCGGACAGATCTCGCCGTCCAGTGGATTGTGTGGGATTTCTGGGACTCTAAAGAGGACTATTTCGTCGTCATCTGACACTTTGGATTATCGGGAGGTACCCCCGAATCTGTTTTATTTGGACTTGTCGTGTGCTGTTCCTGTATTCCTGTTAGTAAACCTGTTGGATCATCCTCGGCCTGTTGTCTCTCTTTGCTCTGATGTACACCCCGTCACAGATACTTCTTGGGAGTTATCAGTCATCATTAGACTGCAGACCATGCAGGAACCACAGTAAAGGGTACTTTACATGCTGCGATATCGCTAACAATATATCGTCGGGGTCACGTCGTTAGTGATGCACATCCAGCGCCGTTAGCAACATCGCAGCATGTAACACCAATGAGCGACGATCAACGAGCGCAAAAACGTGAAAATCATTGCTCGTTGACACATCGTTCATTTCCTTAATATCATTGCTGCTGCAGGTACGATGTTGTTCGTCGTTCATGTGGCAGCACACAATGCTATGTGTGACACTGCAGGAATGACGAACATCTCCTTACCTACGTCCACCAGCAATAAGGAAGGAAGGAGGTGGGCGGCATGTTCCGGACGCTCATCTCCGCCCCTCCTCTGCTATTGGACAGCTGCCGTGTGACGTCGCTGTGACGCGGCACGAACCGCCCCCTTAGAAAGGAGGCGGATCGCCGGCTAGAGCGACGTCGCAGGGAAGGTAAGTCCGTGTGATAGGTGTTAGCGATGTTGTGCGCCACGGGCAGCGATTTGCCTGTGTCGCACAACCGATGGGGGCGGGTACACTCGCTAGCGATATTAGTACCGATATTGCAGTGTGTAAAGTACCCTTAAGGCCTCGGTTCCACTTGCGTTTTGCATGGACGAGTGCAATCTGATAAAATATTGGCCTGCACTTGCACCACTGTAAAACTATAGGGCAGTGTCCATCTGCGATTGATTTCTAATGGCATATCCGTATGAGAAAAGAATCGCCATATGCTGTGTTTGGCAGTGAGTCCCTCATCACTCACGCCCATATAAGTCTATAGTATTTGTAAAATATCACACTGCACTCAGATGTCATCAGAGTGCAGGGCAATGTACGCAGAGACAGGCAGCGGAGAAGAGGGAGAAAGTGCTCAAAATCGGATCACAGTTGTATGACAGTCAGCTGACACTCGCAGCAGAACGGGAACCACAGGTCATTAGCACATCGCATCTGAAGTGATACGCAAGTGGGACCAAGGCCTAAGGATGAGAATTAGCCAGTATCACAAATAAACATTTACATTCAGGTAACTTATAGATGACAATTGTCTTGGATCAGAGTCGTTTCTTTATTTTCTTCTTGTCCAGATGCCATTATTACTTTTCACATCCACAGCTCGTCTCTGCAGGCTTCCATCTTCTCGTTTTTTTTACAGGACATCTCAGCATGATACCCTTAAAAATAGCAGAATGATTAGAATACACCTATATGAAAATATCTGCCCTATGCTGTGCCTCAGAATAAAGAATGGCCCCTCACTGTGTTCTCTGCACAAAATATGACACACGCTGTACCTCTTATGGTACATGCCCTCCACACTGCCCTTTATTTCCATACATGCCCTCCATGCCCTCCTTTCCATAGTGAGCCCACTCTTCACACTGACCTCTCATACGATGTCCCCTTACACTAACCAGCCTTTATACTGTGCCCTCTCATAACACTCCCCCTACTTGCTATGGCCTCATGCTGTACCCACAAACTACCTCGTCTTCATACTGGGGTGGGGAGGATATAATAATAATAATATAATATAATATTTATTCATTTACAGAGCGCTATTAATTCCACAGCACTTTACATACATTGGCAACACTGTCCCCATTGGGGCTCACAATCTAAATTCCCTATCAGTATGTTTTTGGAGTGTGGGAGGAAACCGGAGTACCCGGAGGAAACCCATGCAACACGGGGAGAACATACAAACTCCTTGCAGATGTTGTCCTTAGTGGGACTAGAACCCAGGACCCCAGTGCTGCAAGGCTGCAGTGCTAACCACTGAGCCACCATGGATTTCCCCACATACATAGCATCATCCCTTTCCCCACATACGTAACATTACCCACTTCCCCACGCAGCCCCACACAAGTAACTGTAAGCCATTCCAATGCAGCCCCCCAGAAAGCAGCCCCCTGCATAAAACATAACCCTCTTCCCTATGCAACCCCTTGCACATAAGATCATCCCTTTCACCACGCAGTCAGCCCCCCAGTCCGCAACACCCCTCCTTCAATCGCAGCGCCCCCAGCATGCAACATGACCCCCTTCACAATGCAGCCCCACACATATTTTGTGCAGAGAACACAGTGAGGGGCAGAATCTGGCCATGGGGCCCCCGGAGCCTTGGGCCAAAAACAGCAGGCCAGATTGCCCTCATTACTAACATGCCCTGTAGTGTGATCAGCTGACCTAATCACACTATAGACATTGCACTGACCCAGAAGTCAGGGCCGGTGCTCACCACTTCAATTGTCCTTGCGCCTGAAAGATCTGAGGACAATTGATCAGTGGGAGCCGGCGCCAGCACTTTCTCTGAGTACGGCTGTCAGCTTGACAGCTGGGACTCAGAATAGCCTGCGCCCACTACTGGGGCGGCAAAAGCAGCCACCAGGGAGGCTCTGGGACAGAGCACCACATCAGCCAGCCGGACAGCGCCCCCCCTGATAGTTGCACCCGGGGCAGATGCCCCGCCAGCCCCCCTAGATACGCATCGGCTTAAGTGACGATATATGCGTCCTTTCTGATGCTTCAGTTCCCTTTAAGTATTGGGTGTCCAAGCTGAACACTTAGCCCTACCTATCCTTACACGCTTTGGAGGTACTGGCCTACCCAGCTGCTAGTGTAATGTCAGAGCATGTTTTCAGTTCTACTGGTGAAATCATCACTGATAGGCACTCACGCCTCTCCACAGAAAATGCAGACAGAGTTACTCAGATTAAATTCAACAAGGACTGGATTTCTCCACAGTTTGCAATCCCTCCAGATGAGAGCAAGCCAAACTAAATTCCACCAAAAGGTTTATTTTGACTACTGCTGTTAACGTCCATCCCTTGCCATATAAAGTAATTTCTTTCCTTGGCCAACCATGACTCAGCCTATAGGGTTAATTTTTGTAAACACTATGCACATTGTGCAATAGACAAACTAGACTCCTAGACAAAATAGACAAACAGTACTCCTACCCCAGCCTAACTATTATTTGTCATTGGAGGCCCTTGTGATGGAATCTTCCTACATTAACCATGACTCAGCTCAGAGGGTTGATTTTTACAAACACTATGCACATTGTGCAGTGGCAGACAAACTAGGACAGTACTCCTACTCCAGCCTTACTATTATTTTTCATTGGAGGACCTTGTGCTAGTGACTCCCTGCGTCAACCATGACTCAGGCCATAGGGCTAATTTTTTTAAACAATGCACATCCATGTGACAACCGCATCCTTTCCGTTCTGTATACGTCCATTTTACATCCGTGTTCCTTCTGTTGTTTTTTTTTTTGCGGACTGCAAAAAAAACTGGGAGGAGGGTTACATGCAGTCAAAAGCTAGAAAGAGAGGTAGCTGATAGATAGATAGATAGATAGATAGATAGATAGATAGATAGATAGATAGCTGGATGGATAGACAGACATATACAGTACAGACCAAAAGTTTGGACACACCTTCTCATTCAAAGAGTCTTCTTTATTTTCATGACTCTGAAAATTGTAGATTCACATTGAAGGCATCAAAACTACGAATTAACACATGTGGAATGAATTTCTAAACACAAAATTGTGAAACAAATTCTTCAAAGTAGCCACCTTTTGCTTTGATTACTGCTTTGCACACTCTTGGCATTCTCTTAATGAGCTTCAAGAGGTAGTCACCGGAAATGGTTTTCACTTCACAGGTGTTCCCTGTCAGGTTTAATAAGTGGGATTTCTTGCCTTATAATTGGGGTTGGGACCATCAGTTGTGTTGTGCAGAAGTCTGGTGGATATACAGCTGATAGTCCTACTGAATAGACTGTTAGAATTTGTATTATGGCAAGAAAAAAACAGCTAAGTAAAGAAATACGAATGGCCATCATTACTTTAAGAAATGAAGGTCAGTTAGTCCGAAAAATTGGGAAAACTTTAAAAGTGTCCCCAAGTGCAGTTTCAAAAATCATCAAACGCTACAAAGAAACTGGCTCACATGAGGACCGCCCCAGGAAAAGAAGACCAAGGGTCACCTCTGCTGCAGAGGATAAATTTATCCGAGTCACCAGCCTCAGAAATCGCAGGTTAACAGCAGCTCAGATTAGAGACCAGGTCAATGCCACACAGAGTTCTAGCAGCAGACACATCTCTAGAACAACTGTTAAGAGGAGACTTTGTGCAGCAGGCCTTCATGGTAAAATAGCTGCTAGGAAACCACTGCTAAGGACAGGTAACAAGCAGAATAGACTTGTTTGAGCTAAAGAACACAAGGAATGGACATTAGACCAGTGAAAATATGTGCTTTGGTCTGATGAGTCCAAATTTGAGATCTTGTGATCCAACCATCGTGTCTTTGTATGACGCAAAAAAGGTGAACGGATGGACTCTACATGCCTGGTTTCCACCGTGAAGCATGGAGGAGGAGGTGTGATGGTGTGGGGGTGCTTTGCTGGTGACACTTTTGGGGATTTATTCAAATCTAGCTGTACTACCCGGCTTCGCCCGGGTTAATAACCGTTGTTAACAAAATAGAATGTATTAACAAACATTTTTTCTGCACACAAAAACCACAAAACAAATAGATAGTAATTTAATTATTAAAAGGCAAAAACTAAGCTAATAGAAGCATTTCACAACATATATTTCAACACCACAGATATTCCACACAGATTCAACTAAATTGGCCAAGAAATGTGCTCCGTCTGTCTCTTTCCCCGTCTGTCTCTATCTCTCTGTTTCTTTCCCCATCTGTCTCTTTCTAGGTCTGTCTCTTTCTAGGTCTGTCTCTTTCCCCATCTGTCTCTTTCCCAGGTCTGTCTCTTTCCCAGGTCTGTCTCTTTCCCAGGTCTTTCTCTTTACCAGGTCTGTCTCGCCGTCTCTTTGTCTGTGTTTTTTCCTGTCTGTCTCTTTCCCTGTCTGCCTGTCTCTGTCTGTCTCTTTCCTTGTCTGTCTCTATTTCTCTGTCTCTTTCCCCATCTGTCTCTATCAAGGTCTGTGTCTTTCCCCATATATCTTTGTCTGTCTCTCTGGCTGTCTCCTCCTTCCCTGTCTGCCTGTCTCTGTCCCTATCTGCATGTCTGTCTGTCTCTTTCCCTATCAGTCTCTTTCTCAGTCTGTCTCTTTCCCGGTCTGTCTCTTTTCCGGTCTGTCTCTTTCTCGGTCTGTCTCTTTCCTGGTCTGTCTCTTTCCCGGTCTGTCTCTTTCCCGGTTTGTCTCTTTCCCGGTTTGTCTCTTTCCCGGTCTGTCTCTTTCCTGGTCTGTCTCTTTCCCGGTCTGTCTCTTTCCAGGTCTGTCTCTTTCCAGGTCTGTCTGTCTCTATCTTTCACCGTCTGTCTCTGTCTGTCCCTTTCACCGCCTGTCTCTGTCTGTCTCTTTCACCGTCTGTCTCTGTCTGTCTCTATCACCGTTTGTCTCTGTCTCTCTCTTTCCCTGTCTGTCTCTCTCTATCTCTTTCCCTCTCTGCCCTGTCTGTCTTTCTGTCTGTCTTTCTGTCTGTCTCTCTCTATCCGTCTCCCCACCGACATTTTATTACGTCCGTCTGAATGAGCCCTTATTCATTCACTTTGCATTTTGTTAATTGCTAGAGATAAACTAATAACACTTATGTTTTTTAAAGTGTATATACAGTTAAAACAAGACGTTTACATCCACTAAACACATCTGCATGTTTTTCTCACCATCTAACATGAAATCAAAATAAATTATTCCCATTTTAGGTCACTTAGGATTACCAAAATTATTTATATTTGCCACATGCCAGAATAATGAGAGGGAGAGAATGTTTAATGTATTTTTATTACTGTCTGCTAAGTCAAAAGTTTACATAGACTAAAGGCCTCGTTACACGCAACGACATCGCTAACGAGATGTCGCTGGGGTCACGGAATTCGTGACGCATAGCCGGCCTCGTTAACGATGTCGTTGCGTGTGACACGCATGAGCGACCGCTAACGATCCCACATACTCACCAAATCGTTGATTGTTGACACGTCATTCATTTTCAAAATATCGTTGCTTCTTCTGGACGCAGGTTGTTCATCGTTCCTTAGGCAGCACACATCGCTACATGTGACACCCCAGGAACAACAGCGTTCCTGCGTCCTCCGGCAACGAGGTGGGAGTGACGTTTATGTGGCTGCTCTCCGGCCCTCCGCTTCTATTGGTGGCCCGCTGTGTGACGTCGCTGTGACGCCGCATGAACCGCCCCCTTAGAAAAGAGGTTGTTCGCCGGCCACAGCAACGTCGTTAGGAAGGTAAGTTCGTGTGATGCGTACTACCAATATTGTTCGCCACGGGCAGCGATTTGCCCGTGACGCACAAACGACGGGGGCGGGTGCGATCACTAGCGACTCTGCTAGCGATGTCGCAGCGTGTAAAGCGGCCTTAAGAGTACTATGCCTTTAAACAATATGGGACAGCCCATATGTTGATGTCCACACTTGTGGATATATTTTAATCCACACTTGAAACAAACTGCTTCTTTGTGTAGCAGTGTAGTATTATGGGAAAGTCAAAAGAAATCAGTCAAGATCTCAGGAAGAGAATTGTGGACTTGCAGTCAGCTTCATCCTTGGGTGCAATGTCCAGATACATCAAGGTGCCTCAATCATTTGTACAAACAATTATACGTAAGTACAAACAAGATGGGAATGTCCAGCCATCATACTTCACAGGAAGGAGCAGAGTTCTGTGTATCAGAGATTAACGTGCTTTGGTCAGACATGTGCATATCAACCCAAGAACAAAAGCAAAAGATATTGTGAAGATGCTGGTGGAAGCTGGTAAGATTGATTCATTATCCACAGTGAAACGAGTACTGTATCAACATGGGCTGAAAGACCACTCAGCCAGGAAGAAGCCATTACTACAAAAGAAACATATAAAAGCCAGATTAATGTTTGCAAATGCACACAGGAACAAAGACCTTAATTTTTGGAGACTTGTTCTGTGGTCTGCCAAAACTAAAATTGCACTGTTTGGCCATAATACCATCTTTACATTTGGAATAAAAAGGAAGCAGCTTTGAAGCCTAAGACCCCCATCCCAACTGTGAGAATCATGTTGTGGGGTTGGTTTGCTGCAGATGGGACTGGTGCACTTCACAAAATAGATGGCATCATGAGGAAAGAAGATTATGTGGCAATATTGAAGCAACATCTCGAGACATCAGCCAGGAACTTAAAGCTTGGGCGGAAATGGGTCTTCCAAATGGGCAATGACCCGAAGCATACTGTCAAACTGTTTAAAAAGTAGCTTAAGGAGAAAAGCAATGTTTTGGAGTGTCCATCACAAATCCCTGATCTCAATCCTATTGAAAATATATAGGCAAAGCTGAAAAGACAGATGTGAGTGTGCCACCCCCGTGTCAGCAGCCAAGCTGCTCGGATCCGGATTCGCAGTGGCTCGAGGGTCTCCGGACCTGGGGGTCGTGTGGCCTCTCAAATGAACGGGGTATTTACAAGGGATTATAGAGTTCCTGATGCCACCCGTGGTATGTGGTAATTAGGAGTACCACTGCTGCAGTTGGGGAGTACCCGGGGGTGATGGAATTGGGCAGCCAGGTGTTAGAACCCTCCACGGGTAGGGGGAATACCCCGGGACTTGGTGATTGCGGGGGAATGCTGTTGGGTGCACGGGGGGGTCACTTTGGTACTCAGTCAGTCCATCAAGCAGACACCGACAACTGGTAAAACAAGTCTCTGGACACTGCTGCCGCTGAGTTCGGGTCCCGTCCCCAATGGTGCTGCCTGGTGATCCGTGACCTGTCTCCTGGCACCATCTTTGGTGGTAATGTGAAACTTGCGGGGTCCCGCTCCCCACTATGGCTAAGTGTGGGAGCTTGCTCTTAGGGCTCACGCTTGGGATTTTCTGGACCGTTTTGAATTGGAAAGTCCTATCCCCCTCGTTGCGCTAGTGCCCTGATTTTGGAGTGGGTGGGAACGAATCTTGAAGGCTCCGTTCTCCGCGGGTAAATTATCGGGTTGCCTGAAGCTACTCCCCGACCTAGGGTCCATGTACCCTATCGTGCCTCGGTCCCGGACCGGTGATGATGCAAGGCTGCCGGCTGTCTTACTCGAAAGCTTCGTAACCCTTGCCACGACCCCCTGCGACCGGGGGTCCGACTCCTCTGGGCCTAGACCACCGTCTGCCACCTAGATTGTTTCCCAGGAGCCCCGCTCCAGACCTCCTCTCACTTTCACTCCTCAGACTACTCTCTCTTCTTGACACTCCTCACCTCCCCTCCCCAACCCCCCAGGTGGGCGACTCTATTCTACTCAAGCCATCCACTGGTGTGTTTGGTGGGTGTGGTGCAGGGTGTATCTAGGGTTTGATTAGCTGATGTAGGCAACACCATATGGTTAGGGACCCAAAACCAAGAAGGAGGTAGATACTGCACAGGGGAGGCAGATTGTGCAATACCCTGTGATGACCCGATAATCCAGGGGCGTCACACAAGCAAGGTGACCGACTACAAACATAGCTCAGTTACACCAGTTCTGTCATGAAGAATGAATCCAAATTCCCACCAACTATTGTGAGAAGCTTGTGGAAGAATATCCAAAACGTTTGACCCAAGTCATACAGTTTAAGGGCAATGTCACCAAATACTAATGAAATGTATGTAAACTTTTGACTTTGCAGAAAGTAATAAAAATGCCTTAAAATATCCTCTATCTCTCATTATTCTGGCATTTGGAAAATATAAATAATTGACTTAAATGGGAAAGATTTATTCTGATGTTACATCAAATAGTGAGAAAAACATGCATATGTGTCTTTTTAGATAGTGTATGTAAATGTCTCGTTTCAACTGTATATTGTAATCTACTTTTAGCAACTGTATGTATATGTGTATTGTTTTGTTTTCATTATCATACATATAGTATGATAAACGCTTGTGTGGAGCCGAAATGTCGGAATTTATGAGTGTTACAGACTAATAATAAAAATCATATATTTCAACAAACCTCTTTTTTTCCTTATTTTATCTTAATCGTGTGCCCTAGTTATTTTGCACTTTTATACTTATGGTTATATCTGAGCACTGATATAGAAAGTTGAGTAGAGCTTTTTCTATATATCTGCAAGTGATTAGCAGGTTAAGGGCTGGGGGTCCCAGGTAGCATTTATTGTGTGTAACGCATTACAGTATGCCAAGAAGATGAGTCAAGTTGGGTTTCCTAAAATGGTTTCTTGGAAACCCCACATTGAATGCACACTACACATGCCATATGGTATGTGAAACCTAATGCGGGCGCCACACGAGACGAGCTATCGTGCGATGCATCGTCGGGGTCACGGTTGTCGTGATGCACCTCCGGCATCGTTTGCCACGTCGTTTCGTGTGACACCTCCGAGCGACGCTGAATCGGTCACAAATCGTGAGTCATGTACATGTCGCTTATTTTTAAAAAATCATTTATTTTTCATGGCACCGGTTGTTCATCGTACCCGGGGCAGCACACATCGCTCCGTGTGACACCCCAGGAACGATGAACACAGCTTACCTGCGTCCCGCGGCACCCGCCGGCTATGCGGAAGGAAGGAGGTGGGCGGGATGTTTACGTCCCGCTCATCTCCGCCCCTCCGCTTCTATTGGCCGGCCGCTGTGTGACGTCGCTGTGATGCCGTATGTCCCACCCCTTTAGGAAGAAGATGTTCGCCGCCCACAGCGAGGTCGCTCAGCAGGTAAGTACATGTGACGGCGGTTTAACAACTTTGTGCGACACGGGCAGCAATTTGCCCGTGCCGCACAAACTACGGGGGCGATTGCATGATAGATCGTATCGTGTGACGTCCGCATTAGTATAAGGATTGGCCAGTACCCCTGGGCCAGTACTTTGTGCTTGCCACCCTAGCTAAAACTTGCCAGCCAGCCCCTGTCCATATCACGTCTCCATGAACTGAGAAATGACAATACTTGCGTGACTCTCTCTAGTCACTTCAATAGGAGTTCCAAAAAAGAGCATGCTTTTTTACATGGAGTTGTCTTTATAAGATAACCACTTGTACCACTTGAGTGGCATGCAGGTCAATACAGATGAGATGCGTTTTTGGAAGGAAAGCAATCATGAAAGGCTAAATTGACACAATGGTTCGGTTATCACAAGAGTTTGGAAAAACAAGAGAGGAGGAAAGTAAAGTATTACATATTACAAATCAAAGCTGTCAAAAGTATAATGCAAATGCAAGAACTCAAACCTGCAAACAAAACCAGTTCCCACTGTATCAGAGGGATATCTAGCACTGCCTGTCAGAAAAGGAAATGCTTACAAGACACCTATCAGCCCATCCCTGCAGAAATAACATTACAACAGGATGAAAAAATGTAGAATCAAAATATTTGTTCTTTAACTTAAACCCCTATCCATCTACAGTAGAGTCTGAAAAGCTGCTATATGTATAGTAATCACAACTACCAGTCATACTCACAGAATCAATTCAAATACTTAAAGCCCCCATAATATTATACTCAGTTAATACTCTGTAGATTGTGCTGGTGTCAAGCAGAGAAATGTTAACTGCTTCAGGAACAGTTCGAATACCCTTTAGTGATAGGCGAAGTTCAGTAAAGTTCAGGGCCCGTATCGGATACCTAGTGTCCATGCAGGGAACCCGAACATAGAGTTCTCAGAGAGCTCCGTGTAACTTTTGGATTCGGCCACTTGGATAATAAAAAAAAAGGAAAAAGAAAGAAAATAGGGAGTAAAGCAGGAGCGTTATTCTTAGCAAGTCTCCTGCACAGCTCTAACACTACTTCCCGGTCTAATAATTAACTCTCATACATACTGTATTCACTGCTTCCCCTGCCCACTGGCAATCCCAGTGTCTGTGATTGGTTGCAGTCAGATCGTGCCGCCATCCTGTGTGACAGCATCTGTGATTTGTTGGAATCACACACGCTGTCTGCGTACCTATAGTGTAAAAATAAATAAATTGGCATAGGGTCCTCCCATATTGTGATACCCAGCACAGATAAAGCAGAAACAGACTGCAGCCCCCACCCATATGCTTATCTTGGCAGTGTATCAAAATAAGAGAGATGCTATGAAGCTTTTTTTTTTTTTAATTATTTAAATAAATAAATTTTAAAAAAGGCGTGCGCCCCCCCTCTATTTTTTTGATACCCAGCCACTATAAAGCCGACACCTAGGGGCTGATATTCTCAGGATGGGGAGTCCCATGGTCATTAGTTCCTCCCTAGCCTAAAAATGGCAGCCTGCAGCTGCACAGAATTGTTGCATCCATTAGATGTGACAATCCCGGCACTTTACCCGATTGCCTTAGTGCAATGGAAATACGGGTAATATAAAGGGTTAATATCAGCTCAGAGCTGCTACTAAGCCCTAGATTAATAATGGGAGGCATCTATGAGACCCCTCTTACTAATTCTGTAAGTGAAAAAAATTACCGCACACTGTGGCTTCTGAGACTGTTTGAGCTTTGAGCCGCAGCTGTGAGCGGTGACTTCACTCAGTTTATCTGCGGTCAAAGCTGGAGGTTCCCACACCACCTGCCACACCTGTGACTGCAGGTGATTTGACCTCAAGTGACCTCATTGTACTCAGTGACTTCACCACAGGTGAAGTGAGTTCAATCGAACCTGCATCTCCTGGCAGAACACTGTATTTTCTTTTGCCAGGAAATGAAGATTTGGTGCTGAAATTTATACAAGTTCCTACACCAAATCTTCATCTTCTGGCAAAAAAAATGCATCTAACTGTGATAAGGTTTTGTGCAATATTGATACTTTTTTTTGCCAGAAGATGCACATTTGGTGCAGAAATTTGGTGTATACATTGCAGCACCAAATCTTCATCTCTTGGCAAAAAAATGCACAAAAATGGTTTTAATGCCTTTTCGGTGCGGTTTTCTGCCAGGAGATGTAAATTTGGTGCTGAAATGCCTACATCAGATTTCTGCACAAAATTTACATCTCCTGGCAGAAATCCACATCAAAACCATTTTTGTGCATTTTTTGCTACAAGATGCAGATTTGGTGCTGAAGCATCTTCTGGCATAAATACATATCTATATCACATTGAAAGTGCATCACATTTAGTTTTGGGTTTTTTTTGCCAGAAGATACAGATTTGGTTCAGGTATTTGGTGTATAACTTTCAACAGTAAATCTGCATCTCCTGGATAATATTGCATCAAAACCGCATCGCGTTTTGATGCATTTTTTGTCAAGAGATGCAGTACTGATGCAGGAATTTGATGTAAATTTCAGCACCAAATATGCATCTCTTAGCAAAAAAATGTGGTTTTCTGCCAGGAGATGCAGGACTCATTGAACTCAATGAGTTCACCTCAGGTGAGGTCACTGAGTTCAATGAGGTGACCTGAAGTGAGTTTACATGTGGTCACTGGTCACAGGTGGGCTACCGTGGGAACCTCCAGCTGTGATTACAGTTAAACTCAGTGACATCACCACTGACAGCTGCTGCTCAGTCAGTCTATGCCTGAAGCCGCAGCGTGCGCTCATGTTCTGCAATGTGCCCCTGAGCTGCGACTTCAGTATGTAGCAGAGTTGGGATTGTCGTGGGACCTTGTGTGCATTACATAAAACCTGGGTGTTTGGAGTTAATAAATTGGAGAAAGAGGGTGAGTTTTTTTATTTTATTTCAAATAAATTATTTTTTTCGGTCTTTGTGTTTGGGTCTCATAGACTCATATCCATTATTAATCTAGGGTTTAGTGGCAGCTGTGAGCTGTCATTAACCCTGTATATTACCCAGTTTGCCAACGCACCATCTAATGGATGCAACAATTTTGAGTGGCTGCATACTGCCATTTTTAGGCTGTGTGGGACAGTCCAATAACCATGGGCCTCCACAGCCTGAGAATATCAGGCCCCAGCTGTTGACTTTTTTTTTTTTAAATTCTTTTATTTATAAATGTAATCCTTTAACAGTACACGTAACAGTTCTTAAGATCAAATGGACCTTTGTAAGATACATTCAACACACCAAAAAATAGGACATAAGGCACACTTTACATTTTTACATTGTGACAGAAAATGTTCCCGCAAATGCCCCCTTTCAGGTGTATAGACATTCAAGGTTCCATCTAGCTTTTTCAAAGAATAAATTCACATTTAACAGGTAACATACGTAACTCACCAAGAATAGTAAGAAGCGAAAGAGGAAAAGACCAGAAAGAAAGCAAGAGAAATAAAACAAAGAATAGAAAAGAGTGAGAAACTGGGGAAAAGGAGGAGGGTGGTGGGGGGGAGGGCTGGGAGGTGGAGGGGCCAGGTGAGGGTAAGAAGGGGTTGGGGGGGGGCTGGGAGGTGAAGGGGCCAGGTGAGGGTAAGAAGGGGTGGTGGGGGGGCTGGGAGGTGGAGGGGCCAGGTGAGGGTAACAAGGGGTGGGGGGGGGTCTGGGGATCCGCTTATGTACTACCTTCTGTGGTTCCCTCAGCCGCCTCAACACTGCCCACCAGAGCACCATAGTCCTCCGAGTGCTGGAAGTCCATCCACTCCCTCCACGTGGCCCAAAATTTCTCATATGAGTTGTGTAATGATGAAGTTAGATCCTCCATATACATGAGGTCATTGACCTTATTGATCCATTGAACCAGCGAGGGGGGTGCCGTGCTCCTCCATCTCTCTGGGATGCACACTCTCGCCGCCATGATGAGGAATTTTCTCAGAGATTTTTTGTATATTTTTTCAGAAGTCCCGCAGTGATGTAACAGGGCGGCAGCAGGTCCCAATTCCTCCTCTCCACCCGTCACCCGTGAAATGATATCAGACACTCCCCTCCAGAAGGGCCGGATCGCCTCATATTCCCAGAACACGTGTAGAATGTTGCCCTCTGCTGTGCCACACCACCAGCACATGGGATCAACCGTTGGGAACATCGCATGTAACCTCGAAGGTACTCTGTACCATCTGGTTAGCAGCTTGTAGCTAGCCTCTTGAAACCTGGAGCTGATGGAGGATGTGTGCGCCAATCTGAAGACCCTTTCCCACTGTGTTGGTGTCAGCTGGATTCCCAGATCCCGTTCCCACTGTGAAGCAAAAGGGGGGATTTGTTGGTCCGGGGGCGAAGATAAGAGCGAATATACTGCCGAAAGAGAATGCCGTATCGTGCCTGGTCCCATACATATTTGTTCAAACTGTGTCTTGGGTCGCTGAAAGAGGGATCTGGCTGGAAGGCTACTGAAAAAGTGTGCCAGTTGCAAGCATCTCCAATGACCAAGTGAGCTGGGATCCTGTTTAGCTGCCAATCCCTCTACCGACGGCCAGGTGTCCCGGTTTCCAAAGTCCTCTACCCGATCCACCCCGCCCCGAACCCAAGACTGAAAAACTGGATCCGCTCTGCCTGGCTCAAAGGCAGGATGGCTCAGGATTGGCGTCAAGCTCGATTGCCTGGGTAACATTTCTGATTGCACCTTCCCCGTATTACAGTATTTCACAGTTGACCCGATAGTTGGATGTGTTTTCAAGCTTGCAGGGACCTCCGAGAGCACCCATGGCAATTTGTTGAGGGGAATTGGGGAAAAGGACTGTTCAATTTGTATCCAAGCCTTTTGAGACCCGTTCCTGCACCAATCAATCATTCTAGTTAGATGACCTGCTAAATGATACCTTCTCATGTCTCTGGCAGCCCAATCCCCCCGCTACACTTGGTCCTGTGCAAAATAGCTCTTTTTATTCGTACCGATTTACCTGCCCAAATGAAGAGGACTGAATGGACTCCAGAGATTTGAAAAATCCTGAGGGTATTTTGATTGGGAGCGCCTGCAGTAGATATAGAATTCTAGGTAAGATATTCATTTTGTAAATCTGGCTTCTGCCAAACCAAGAGAATAATGATTTCCCCCATCTGTCACAGTCTCGCCTAATGGAAGACAGCAGAGACGGGAAATTCTGAGAGTAGAGCAGACCGAGATCCCCAGTCAGCCGTATCCCCAGGTAATTTAGAGATTGGGATGCCCATCGGAACTTAAACGATCCCTTCAACTCTTCCACCTCTTTGGATGAGAGATTTATGTTAAGGGCCTCAGATTTCGTGAAATTTATCTTGAAATTTGATAAACTGGAGTATCTCCGGAATTCCCTCATTAAGTTGGGCAGGGAGACCCAGCTGTTGACTTTATTATGGCTGAGTATCACGATTGTGGGGGTCTGCGCACCGTTTCTTTAAATGATTTCTTAACATAATTTAAAAAAGCCAAATAGTGTCCCTCTTACTTTGATACACAGCCAAGATAAGCACACAACTGGGAGCTGCAGCCTGTAGCCATCTAGTCTATCGGAGCAGGGTATCACATGGAGGGACTCTATGCCAATTTATTTTTACACCACTATACGGACACATACAGCATGTGTGATTCCAACCAACTACAGACACAGTCACACAGGCTGGGGGCATGGTTTCACTGCAACCAATCACAGAAATCAGGACTGACGTTGGGCAGGGGAAGCAGTGAATATGGATGAGGGTTAATGAGCGAACCTAGAAAAAGTGTGACAGCTACCCTGGAGGTTCGGTAAGTATAATAGTCCTGCATTATTTCTAATTTTCTTTCTATTTCCTTAATTTTTTTAATTATCTGGGTGGGCGAATCCAAACAGCAACACAGAGTTCCCTGAGAAATCCATGTTCGGGGTTTGTGCACAGACACTAAATATGCCGATGATTGCGGTGAGCAAGTGCATGGCTAATTAAGTGAATGAATATTCAATCTCCTCATCCGTAATCCCGCTTGCCACTCTGAGACCTGCATAGCTACCTACACTTTGCTTGTTGCATTTGCTTGTTGCATTACCGGAACTGCCAGCCCAAGGATCGCACCGCAATTATCAGCGATTCTCCTTAGCTGAGTGTAACAGCTGGCAGCAGGCAGAATATGAGTGCCCGTGCAGTGGGCGGGATTACGGGGGATGAGGCTGAATATTCATTCACTTCATTAGCCATGGGCTTGCTCACCGAAATCATCGGCAGCACTCCTATGCAGAACTCTATGCAGCTGTCACTCTCAGTTAAGGAGAGCCACTGAGGATTGTTATGTGATCCTGGTACAGTGATACAATACAGCAGACATAGAGTATCAAGGGCCCGTGCAGGGTTCAGAGCGATGGGCGGGAATTTGGGTGGGGAAGAGGTTGAAAATGCATTCATTTAATTAGCCGGTGCCTGCTCATTGCAATCATCGGTGGCGGCACTCCTGATCTGAGAGTGACAGCGTGCATTTCTATGCAACTGTAACTGTCAGCTTAGAAGAGATAACAAGCATTGTGGTGCAATTTGTAAGGGGTGGACGGACCCCTTACAAGGAGGTGCAGTTTTCCCCCTGAAGATACCCCACGCTGGGGTAGATAAAGCTGTTAATGTTAATGTTATTGATAAACTGT
Organism: Anomaloglossus baeobatrachus; assembly: GCF_048569485.1. Classification (NCBI taxonomy): domain Eukaryota; kingdom Metazoa; phylum Chordata; class Amphibia; order Anura; family Aromobatidae; genus Anomaloglossus; species Anomaloglossus baeobatrachus. The sequence goes on from NC_134354.1 coordinate 608,684,273, forward strand.
GTTTTTACTGTGTCAGTGGGTTTTCCCCCAGAGGCCGGGTGGGACGGCTGTCCCCATAGAAACAGTGCAGGAGAAAGGAGGAGCCGGCAGCAGAAGGGGGAGGGAGAGAAAGTGTTGTAGAGGAAAAGTTTGAGTTTGAGGCAGTCGAGTCCGGGACAGGAGAGAAGGAGCAGCGGGGGCAGGGTGTGGGAGCTAGGTGAACAGCTAACGAAGAAAAGGGAAAGAGAAAGTGTCCTCTATGGTGAAACAGAGTTGGGTGGGTCAAGTCTGCGGTAGCCGGAGTGGGAGCCCAGGTGAAGTAGAGTAGCCGGGCACATCCCCACGAGAGGAGACGACAAGAAGAGGTTTTCCCCCCCAGCAGAAGTTGTGAAACGACGCCATTAGATTTTTGCCACTGTTGTGAAGATGTGTGCAATAAACATGCCTTCTGATTCAACTGATCTTCGTCTGCAAAGTCTTTATACATCTGCCAGCGTTTTCTGTACCACCACACTCTGCCCCACCAAGCAATCTCCTGTCCCAATAGTGACGGCGGAGCCGGGGGTTAGCCTGATGAAAAAAGGAGCCACGACTACAACCCCCGAGGCACCCCTGGCACCCCGTTACACAATTCTCAAGCACTAGTACAGTAGGAGAATATAAGATACCCCCTGAAAATAAGCCCTAGTGCATTTTCAAAGCAGACAAGAATATAAGACCCTGTCTTATTTTTGTGGAAAAATGGTATGCATTCTTTCACATATGTTTGTAAAGACAAACTACATGGATGTGGGCTGGATTTTATGTAACTGTGTCAATGAATGAAAAACCTGAATTTAATTATTAAGACTTGTATCCTAATAAATCTCTCTGTATAGTGTATGTTAGATATCTAATTTCCACTACATGCACTAAAGCATTATTGTGATTCGATTTTTCAGTTAGCTTATGTTACAGAGATGGAATGTGCATTCCAGACATTATTAAGTTCCTTCTCAATGTTTACTTCAAGTTTTACCAAACTAGGACAGAGTATCACTTTTGTGAGCTAAAAAAAAAGAAAGCGTTTCAATAACAAAGAAATATATAGTAGATGCAAGATGCTATTTGTGATATTCCTGGGCAAGGACACTCCTGAAGTTTAATAGCTTCTTTATTACTGTATATTCAAAAGCGAAGTCTTCTGTGCTCGGGTGTTTACAGTCTGCCAGCTTTTGCTCAATTATAAAGCTCACTCACTTGAAAGTAATCTGAAGATCGATCTATGTGAGTTCTTGTCACTGAGAGTTTGAGACTGTATGTCTTATGGAGGAAGTGAATGTCTTGCTGAGTTGTGAACTTTTAAGAACCTGATGATATGGCTAATTTAGAAGCTGCATGTGGATGCTTTCCTCTGAAATACATTACTGCGCAAGCCACAACAAAGTGTGCTTGGGATTGACAGATGAAAATCTAAGAATTAAAAAGAACAAAATCCAAAACTCTATGCACTGAGCATGACATGATCAATCCAGCTCTTCTTAATAAAGAATTATACTTTTTTTATTTTATGCAATCTGCATAAGCAAATAACTGTCTGTAAAACTATGAATGCTGTGACTGTATAAATTCAAAATGTGATCTTAACTTTACGTGACAGCACAACTACAGTCATGGCACCCTTGAAATTGTTCCACAAAATGAAGTATTTCTCCCAGAAATTTACCGATATTACACGTTTTGTTATACACGTTTATTTTCTTTGTGTGTATATTGGAACAAAACAAAAAAAACCAACAGAGAAAAAAAGGCAAATTGGACATAATTTCACACAAAACTCCAAAAATGGGCTAGACAAAATTATTGGTACATTTTAAAACTTGTGGATGATGCTTGTACAAACTCGCCTGTGGAAAGTAACAGGTGCGGGCAATATGAAAATCACACCTGAAACCATATAAAAATGGGAGAAGTTGACTCAATCTTTGTATTGTGTGTCTGCATGTGCCACACTAAGCATGGAGAACAGAAAAAGGAGATTAAAACTGTCTTAGCACTTGAGAACAAAAACTATTGAAAAATATTAACAATCCCAAGGCTACAAGTTCATATGTAAAGATCTTGATGTTCCTTTGTCTAAAATGTGCAACATAATGAAGAAGTTTACAACCCATGGCACTTTAGCAAATCTCCCTAGACGTGGATAGCAGAGAAAAACTGATGAAAGGTTGCAATGCAGGATAGTCCAGATGGGTGGATAAGCAGCTTCAATTGAGTTCCAAAGAAATTCAAGCTGTCCTGCAGGTTCAGGGTGCACCAGTGTAAACACAAATTATCCATCCACATTTGAATGGAATGAAATGCTATGTCAGGAAATCCATGAGAACCCCACTGCTGTCACAGAGACATAAAAAAGCTAGACTGCAGTTTGCCAAAATGTACGAAACTCAAAATCCTTCTGAGAAAGCATGTTGTGGACATATGAGACCAAGAAAGAGTTTATGTTTTTTGACAAAACACATCATTATACGGTTTACCAAAAAAGAATGAGGCCTACAAAAAAAAAAAAAGAACACAGTTCCTACAATCAAATATGGTGAAGGTTCAAAGATTTTTTTTTTTGTTGCTGCCTCTAGCCCTGGGTGCCCTCACTGTGTGTAAGGCATCATAAAATCTAAAGATTACCAAAGGATTTTAGGTCACAATGTAGTGTCCAGTGTCAGAAAGCTGGGTTTGTGTCTTAGGTCATGGGTATTCCAGCAGGACAATGACCCCAAACATACATCAAGAAGCATCCAGAAAAGAATGGAAATGAAGCGTTGGAGATATTTGAAGTGGCCAGCAATGAGTCCAGATCTAAATCCCATTGAACACTTGTGGCGTGACCTTAAAATTGCTGTTGGGAGGAGGCACCCTTCAAATATGAGAGACTTGGAGCAGTTTACAAAAGAAGAGGGTCCAAAATTCAAGTTGGGAGGTGTAAGAAGCTTGCTCATGGTTATAGGAAGGAATTGCTTGCAGTTATTTATTTCAAAGGGTGTGCAACCGAATATTAAGTTGAGGGTGCCGACAATTTTTTCGGGCCCATATTTTGTGCTTTGTGTGAAATTATGTCCAATTTGTCTTTTTTTTCCCTTTTTTTGGCCTGTTCCAATACACACAATGGAAATAAATGTGTAATTGCAATAATTTTCTCGGAAAAATACTTAATTTTCTGGAACAATTTCAAGGGCACCAACACTTTCAGTCATCAATATGATCATCATGGCACTTCTGGCATAGGTTGGGGTGCACGGGAAGGGTCCTGATCCAGAAGATAAGAGATAAAGCCTGGCACTTCCACATGGATTTAAATATAGTGAATTTATTTCTACAGCAAATTCAGTGAGTAATAAAGACGTTTTGGCCTTGTGTCAGACCTTCATCAGTTTAGCATGCTGCCTTGAGAGGAACTGCCTGCATTATTGTACTGAAAAATTATAGTAGAGCTAGAACAGTGGAGTACAGCTCAAACATCTAAGTATTCTTCTTTATGAAAGGTGGACCTCAAGTGAAACACAGCAGTTACTCACCCGTCGCTGTTCCAATCTCAGTGTTTTGGCTTCAAAGGTGATATCGCATTGACAGCATACAACCCACCTGCAGCCAATCACTGAGCTCAGAGGCTCTGACAATGTAGACGACACAAGCTGCCAAGTTCAGAGATTATTTACATGGGCAGTTGTAGTGCTAAGATGTTAGTGTCCATCAGGAATCCATGCTGGTAGTCTGTTTTTAAGAAACTCTTTAAGATATCAGACCGTAATGGGAGGGGGGCCTGGGATCCACCTAAACTCTCTGCCTACCTGAAAAATTAGTCAGTCTGTTTGAGAACTTGAAGAGAGGACGAAGATTGATCCTCTGGACTGAAGCTGTGGCTTATCAGAGAGACCTGGACATTTATTTATCGCTTTCTGGACTATATTTGTGTTTCTGGTCTACCCTCTATGTGGTGGATTATTGTATGGGCCGTTTGATTTGCTTGGAATAAATGTTCTTTGGAATGTTCATCCATCTCTCGCTCTGTCGATTGTGTGATATCAGAGAAGGACCCCGTGACAATTGGTGGCAGTGGTGGGATCAACAGAGTGCAGCCCAATGGAGATCCACCCACAAAGTGAGTACAGAAACTGGACTGCATCCAGTCTACAGGATAGAGACAGAGATCTGGGCCTGAACTACCAGGGTCTGACTAAAGAGGCCTTAATTGATCTACTTTTGGGTGAGAGTCAGTCTACCTCCTCCCAGATGTCTGACAAACAAGCACCAAGGATGGGGATCCCTGCCCTAAAAAGGCAGTGATTGGTGTGGTTCAAAGAAGAGATGGCGGTTCTGGGCCCAGGTGTATCTGAGGAGTATAAGGAGGAGGCTGCTTGCCGAGCACAGCGGAGACAAGAAGCAATGGAGTCCGACCGAGGGAGTAATATGAGTTGGAGTGTAAAACTAGCAATCCGGGAGCCTGTATGGATCACCCGGGTGGACTTCAAGCCATTTGATGAGGCGGCTTCCGGAGATGTGGAGGGGTTCTTCAAGGACTTTGAGCAGCAATGTACCGTGATGGAGGTGCCCCACTCTGGCTGGATGTGTTTGTTAGTGGGACTCCTGAACGTAAGCCTCGGCAAAGCTGTGGAAAGATAAGGCGCAATAGGGTCTTACCCGGTAGACAAAGGGTGGTGAATGTCAGGAGAAACACTCACCTGGTAGGGTTGTGATAGTCACAACTCCTTTGAAAGCATGTAGATAACGTGGACGGCAGCGGACCCGCAGCAGGAGTGGTATAAATCAGCAGGGGAAATGCAGGATTAGAATACCGCGCCAAACCACAGGAGTCCAGGTGGAGATAGTAAAACTCTTTTCTTTATTTTCACAGGTCTTTACACAGGTCTACGCGTTTCAAGGACATATCCGTCCTCTTCCTCAGGACAAATGTGCAGAGAATACTATAGCGGAAAAGAGGCTGAAGGCTCCTATATGTATGTTGAGAAAAATGCCACGTATTCACTAATGACGTCATCGTTCTCCTCGTGGCTGATAAGGATGTGAGGAGGTGGATAAAGTTCTGGATGTTGAAGACAGAAAAAAAGGAGGAAAAAAAAGGAAAAAAGAAAAAAGGAAAAAAAGGGGAAGAAAGAAAAAAAGAGGAAAAGAAAGAAAAAAAAAAGAAGAGGGAAACGAAAAAGGAGGAAAAAAGGAGGAAAAAAAGGGGAGAAAATATATATAGAAAAGAAAAAAAGGGAGGAAAGAAAGGAAAGGAAAGAAAAAAAGGGGAAAAAAAGAAAAAGAAGAAAAAAAGAGAGAATGGTGAAAAACGAGAGAGAGAGAAATGGTCAAAAAATGCTGTGAAGCAAAAAGATGAAAAATAAACCGGGAAATATATGGAGAAAAAAATGAAAATGTGATGACTGGTGGGGACAAAAATTAATGATGATAATAATAGAGAATGAAATAAATAAAAAGGAAAATGTTGGAAATGAAAAATAAACTTTAAAAATGAAATGGTGGAAAAGGGAAAAGAAAAATATCCATCAAAAACATATATGAGGCATTTGAATGTATTTGTTATTAAGAGAAAAAAAAAAAAAGTGTGACATTTATGCGAAAAAGGTGAAAAACATGACCTTAATAAAATTGGGCATAGAAAAATTGGAATAATGGTGTTTATTTACATTCGCGTGTATAATTAACTGTGTAAAAAATTAGGGTGAGAAGTGTAATAAAAAAGGATGTGCTGAAAACTTCAGGTGAAGTACTGACAGTTGTTTGATAGCAGCTCAGTGGCGCATATATTCAGCTAGTGGCAAAGGATATGGAGCAGGAGCGGTGTCAGCCCGCAAAGAAAGGTTAAATAAGGTTGACAGCGTGGGAAAAAGTTATGTGCGCCTGCGCCAAGGGTGATCTGAGGTGAATGAACATGTGAAACAGAAAATAAGGGAAAAAAAGAATGCCGGGCACCTGCACTGAAAGGTAACTAAAAATGGATATCGTGAGAAAAAAGTTTAGTTTTAGTGTTGTGATAAAGATCTAGAGATGCGCAGATCACAGCCGTATTGTCGGCTGGAGATTGTGACAGTGATTAAATATAGAAAGACGCGTGAAATAAGTGAAAAAGGGGAGATGAGGAAAAAGTTTTATTCAAGCATATGAAGTGCAGTGGAAGGAGGGTCACATATATAAAAAAAGGGGGGGGGGAAATGGAGAGGAATGTGTGCTAAAGACAAACCTCTATACCTTAGTGAAGGACATGTGTTAGATATTAGATCATTCAGTGAAATCCCTGCAACAGCGCATGGGAAAAAGAAAATATTTACAAGTAGCCAAAGAAGTCACCAGAGGGAAGGGGACTAGGAAGACCTGGCAAAATATACCATGATACATAATTAAAAGGAATTAATTAAAAGGAAGGGGGGGGGGAATAAAAGGATAAAAATAATTTTATTTTAATACAGGAATGATAAAAGAGGAACGATTAAATGGAATGATAAAAGGAGAGGGTTATGAGGGACACGGAGATCCGAGGAAAAAAATATATATAAATATATGCAAATATAAAACCACTATGTGGAGTGGAAAAAAGGGGGAAAAGGGCCTCCTGACTGACAAGGAGTCTTCTATAAAAACATTACTAAAATGCGAGATCATGTGAAATTAAAATATGTATGTAAATGTAACTAAAGAAGGGGGGGGGGGTTTATAAGGAAATGGAAAAACGTGTACATTTGAAAAGGGTGTAGCTAACTAAAAAACGGGCACTAAAGGCATTTTTTTGAAATTGATCATGAGCATCATAAAACCAAAAAGTAGACATGGAGACAACATAATACAACACCCATAAAATCCTGATAAAAGAACACTAAAAGGATAAATCAGTTATCAAATTCAAGCCCATGGGTTTCAAGGTATCCAATTTGTGTATCCAAAAAGATTCTTTCTTACTGAGATTGTCCATTCGATTAGAGCAATCAGAGGGAATTTGTTCTATGGGCGTGATGGTAAAAGCCATAGTCTTATTATGGGCTAAAGTGCAGTGCTTAGAAAGTCCATGCTGCATGTAGCCGGTCTTGATGTTGTGTCTATGAGAGTTCAAACGGTTGTGCAAAGCTTGGCATGTTCTGCCTATGTACTGTTTGCCACATTGGCAGTCAATAAGGTAAACCACAAAGTTTGATTGACAGGTGAGATGGGATTTGATGGAGAACACTTCTGCTCCCTTGGAAGAGCAGAAACTCGTACGCTTATGGCAAATGATTTTGCAGCATAGACAGTTCCTCAAGCCACAGCGATAAGACCCTGGGAGTGCAGCAGGATAGTTATTTCTCAGAGGGACTTTTCTGAGACGACTAGGAGCTATGACATTTTTTATACTGGGAGCCCTCCTAAAAGTGATGCCCGGCAGGGGAGGGAGAATGGTTTTTAAGAAAGGGTCATTAAGCAGTATCTTCCAGTGTTTTGTGAAAATATTCCTGATTCTGAGATTGTCACTGCTATAAGTAGTGAGGAAATTGAGATTAAAAGGACAAACATTTTCATCAGGGACAGAGGTAGTGGGGATTGTGGGTGTGATCAAATCTTTTTGTTCCAGACTGGCAGAAACACGATATGCCTTTTGGATGAGATTTTTGGGATATTTCCTTTCTAAAAAACGATTTCTTAGGATAGTCGCCTGGTTTTTAAAATCATCTAAACGGGAACAGTTTTTTCTAATGCGCTTGTATTGATTGGCAGGGATGTTTGTCAGCCATTTGTTGTAATGCTCACTACTAAAGTGGATGTACCCATTGACATCCACTTGCTTGAAATGAGTTTTGGTGATGATTTTATTGTCATGATGGAAAACAGTGAGGTCCAAAAAATTGATTTCAAATTTATGAGAGGTAGATGTAAAACTAAGTCCCCAGTTGTTCTGATCAAGATGTTGCAGGAAGGAATCTATGTTATTATGTTTATTATCCCAAATTATAAACAGATCGTCTATATAACGTTTATACAATATTATGTTACCTTCAAAAATACTGTTCTGGATAAAAAGGTGCTCAAAAATTCCCATAAAGAGGTTGGCGTAAGAACATGCTGCTCTAGAGCCCATTGCTGTGCCGAGTTTCTGATGATAAAGTGTGTTCTCAAAGATAAAAAAAATATTATTTAAAACAAATTCCATGCCCTCTAGTATAAAATTCTTCTGAACGGACGGAATTTTCTCATCCTCTTCTAAAAAAAGGGATAAGCAAAGTAGACCCAGGTGGTGCGATATATTCGAGTATAATGCTGAAACATCTATGGTGAGAAATAAAAACGAATCCTCCCATTTAATATTGCATAAAAAGTTAATAAGTTGAGTGGAGTCCCTCAAATAACTGTCCAAAACGTGTACATAAGGCTTCATGAGTTGGTCAAGATAGGCAGCTAGATTAGCAGTGAGAGAATTGATGCCTGAAATAATAGGTCTCCCAGGCGGATTTATAAGGTTTTTGTGAATTTTAGGTAGATGATAAAAGAAAGCCATACTAGGATTTTTTATTTGGAGGAATTTACTTTCTTGAGTATTAAGAATGTTCAGCGTCATCGCCTTTTGGATCAATTCATGATAGGTACGGACAGCCGTGTTATATTTATCGATATTGACCACTTCATAATAATTGGGGTCTGATAAAATTCTCAGCGCCTCTGTCAAATAATCATTCCTATTCTGTACAACGATGCCCCCTCCTTTATCAGCTGCACGGATAATGATATCCCGATTGTTTTTAAGGCTAGTTAGAGCCAGATTTTCTTCTCTACTGAGGTTATATTGCAGATCCCTCTTAGTGCTCATAGCTGCTCTCAGATCAGTTAAAACAAGATCACTAAAAGTCTTAACATGATGTCCCCTATCTTCAAGGGGGTAGAATTTGGATTTGGCTTTGCAGGAGGTATGGAGAAAAGGACTGGGTTCAACTATAGTCCGGGTGTTACTACCTTTAATTAAAAAGTGTCTTTTCAATGTTAATTTGCGGACATAGTTCTGGACGTCCAGAAAAACGTCAAAATCATTGGATCTCTTGGAAGGGCAAAAGGAAAGGCCTTTATTTAGTAGGCTAATTTCACTCTTGTGAAGTTGATAGCTGGAAAGATTATATATGCTATTAGTGGTCGGCGGACCAGAGGTATTTACATTTTCATTTTTTCTTTTTTGTTTATGCTTGATACCTGCTCTGGTCCCTCTGTGGGATTTTTTCTTTTCTTTGTAGTGGATCTCGGTATTAGAAAATTTGTGATGAGGTTGGGATTTTTTGCTGGGGGCAAAAAAGGAACCAAGGGCACCGATTTATCAGAATTATCCAAAGTGATTATCTCCCCAACCAAGGGAGAGGTAGGGGGATCAGATGCGCTGACCACATTAGAGCAACTAGGTTGGGGATCATCATGAATGGATAGATCCATCAAATCAATGATGTCTCTATCCTGGGTGAGAGGGCCATCTGGCAAAATGCTATCATTTGATGCGTTCTCCAATAGTGCTCTTTTCTTTTTGATTTCCTCTATTTGTAGTCTGATTGAGGCTAGTTGTTGGTGAGTATTTACAAATATATCAGGATTGGAAGTAACATTAAGTTTAGTACTGGAATTAGTAGAAGAATCTGATAGGGAACATGAACTGGTTCCTTGGGTTTTGGAACACGCTTCTGTTTGGGCTTGAGAGAAAACCTCATTTGCTAAAAGGTCAATCTTATCAGGCAAAAGATTTGGTGGGTCTGATGTCCCTGTGATCGGAGGCTTGCTGAGGGGCAACAGGGAAGAAATCCCCTTTGTGTTAGTGGGAGCAGAATCTTTGACAGATTGGTTTCTATTTATTCGATATTTGCTATTGGAAAAACTCCTGTACGATGTGGAGCTGAAACGCCTGTCAATTCTGGCTGAGACAGTGGGGGGATTTTTAGAGACATCAGTGGTGGATTTATGCAGTTTATCATGTCTGTCTCTTTGTAGTTTTTTGGATTTTCTGATTATTGTGTCATGCTCTAGTTGAGCAAGACGTGTATTAATACTAGAGTTTAAATTCCTGTATTCAGGATGCAAATTAAAACGGGAAAGGTCCTCATAAAGATTATTTATAAGTAAGGTTGAAACGTCTGCTATATGCGTTCTTTTTTTATGCAGACATTTCAGCATACCTTGCATGCATGTGAAGAACAGTCCGTCCCATTCTGTAGAGAAGGAGGTATCCTGGGGGTAAGGAGAAATCCGATGTATGTTTAATCCTCTCGGACATAGACTCTCCTCCAAGTAGATGGATAAAAATCTGGCATCCAAATTGAAATGTAACTCTTCCTTGAGAGCATCCTCTAGGCGATGAAAAAGTCTTCTCATGGAAGAGGTATCTTCCTCTGAAAACGAGAGCGGTGGAGCAAGATCCAATTCTGGATCGCTGCTTTCCAAAGATCCGACAGTTTGCAGTATTAATCTTTCCCTGGAGGAAAACCGGTTTTGGAAATAATCCATGATGTTTGTCTTGAGTCAGACGTCCGGGGCCCTCTGCTGCCCGAATACCACAAGGGGAATGGTAGAATCCAATCCAGATATTCAAGAAGGCACGGCAAAGCTGTGGAAAGATAAGGCGCAATAGGGTCTTACCCGGTAGACAAAGGGTGGTGAATGTCAGGAGAAACACTCACCTGGTAGGGTTGTGATAGTCACAACTCCTTTGAAAGCATGTAGATAACGTGGACGGCAGCGGACCCGCAGCAGGAGTGGTATAAATCAGCAGGGGAAATGCAGGATTAGAATACCGCGCCAAACCACAGGAGTCCAGGTGGAGATAGTAAAACTCTTTTCTTTATTTTCACAGGTCTTTACACAGGTCTACGCGTTTCAAGGACATATCCGTCCTCTTCCTCAGGACAAATGTGCAGAGAATACTATAGCGGAAAAGAGGCTGAAGGCTCCTATATGTATGTTGAGAAAAATGCCACGTATTCACTAATGACGTCATCGTTCTCCTCGTGGCTGATAAGGATGTGAGGAGGTGGATAAAGTTCTGGATGTTGAAGACAGAAAAAAAGGAGGAAAAAAAAGGAAAAAAGAAAAAAGGAAAAAAAGGGGAAGAAAGAAAAAAAGAGGAAAAGAAAGAAAAAAAAAAAGAAGAGGGAAACGAAAAAGGAGGAAAAAAGGAGGAAAAAAAGGGGAGAAAATATATATAGAAAAGAAAAAAAGGGAGGAAAGAAAGGAAAGGAAAGAAAAAAAGGGGAAAAAAAGAAAAAGAAGAAAAAAAGAGAGAATGGTGAAAAAAGAGAGAGAGAAATGGTGAAAAAATGCTGTGAAGCAAAAAGATGAAAAATAAACCGGGAAATATATGGAGAAAAAAATGAAAATGTGATGACTGGTGGGGACAAAAATTAATGATGATAATAATAGAGAATGAAATAAATAAAAAGGAAAATGTTGGAAATGAAAAATAAACTTTAAAAATGAAATGGTGGAAAAGGGAAAAGAAAAATATCCATCAAAAACATATATGAGGCATTTGAATGTATTTGTTATTAAGAGAAAAAAAAAAAAAGTGTGACATTTATGCGAAAAAGGTGAAAAACATGACCTTAATAAAATTGGGCATAGAAAAATTGGAATAATGGTGTTTATTTACATTCGCGTGTATAATTAACTGTGTAAAAAATTAGGGTGAGAAGTGTAATAAAAAAGGATGTGCTGAAAACTTCAGGTGAAGTACTGACAGTTGTTTGATAGCAGCTCAGTGGCGCATATATTCAGCTAGTGGCAAAGGATATGGAGCAGGAGCGGTGTCAGCCCGCAAAGAAAGGTTAAATAAGGTTGACAGCGTGGGAAAAAGTTATGTGCGCCTGCGCCAAGGGTGATCTGAGGTGAATGAACATGTGAAACAGAAAATAAGGGAAAAAAAGAATGCCGGGCACCTGCACTGAAAGGTAACTAAAAATGGATATCGTGAGAAAAAAGTTTAGTTTTAGTGTTGTGATAAAGATCTAGAGATGCGCAGATCACAGCCGTATTGTCGGCTGGAGATTGTGACAGTGATTAAATATAGAAAGACGCGTGAAATAAGTGAAAAAGGGGAGATGAGGAAAAAGTTTTATTCAAGCATATGAAGTGCAGTGGAAGGAGGGTCACATATATAAAAAAAGGGGGGGGGGAAAGGAGAGGAATGTGTGCTAAAGACAAACCTCTATACCTTAGTGAAGGACATGTGTTAGATATTAGATCATTCAGTGAAATCCCTGCAACAGCGCATGGGAAAAAGAAAATATTTACAAGTAGCCAAAGAAGTCACCAGAGGGAAGGGGACTAGGAAGACCTGGCAAAGGCTTATCGCACCATTGACTCTCAGCAGAACCGGTATTACAACATTGTAAAGCGGACTATCCTGGATTGCCATGCTATCACTCCAGACTCACATAGGGCACAGTTCCGAGACCTCCCATGCACCACATGGGGATCGTTTAGGATGTATGCCCAGAAGATATCCCAGGCATGTCGGAGATGGCTGGAAGAGGAAGACGCCTTCACTGTGGAAGACGTTATAAAGGTATTTCTTATAGAACAATTTCTTTCCAAGTGTCCCTCACAAATATGGGAATGGGTCAGAGACGCCGCACATTTTGGACAGAGCTGCTGCCCTAACTGATGAGGCCCTTACTATCCGATTGCAATGGAGGGGGCTTCTGGACAATAAGCCACAGCCTGCTCCTGCTCCCAGGCCATCTCCAGTTATATCTGCCCCTCCACGCAGCTGCAGGTCTATGACAACCACAGGCCCCAACAGTTCCGAACACGCTTTGGGGGAATTACAGAGAGGAGATGTTATGGGTGCGGGCAACCTGGGCACCTGTAATTCAGTTGTCCCGCGAGTACTAGGAGGGACCCCCATGCATCTCCACTTTGTCCGGTGCATTTTGTGTATTCCAACCCGCCTGAAGAAGAGTTACCACCACCTCCAACGGAGTGTACCGCTGACCATTGCACCATAGATGCCCCTGTTGGAGTGTATTGGCTCCGGCCTTTGTCACCAGGTTCACCTACTGCCTTCTCCAGAATGCACACTGGAAGGAGTATGAAACAAAGAAGATGTTATCGATGTGGGCAGCCTGGGCATTTGCAAAACACTTGCTCTGCTGGTCGATTGAGGAATGACCTTGCACCAAATGGACCTGTTCATTTTCTACAGCCAAATACAAGGGGGGAAGAGTTCTCATCCCTTCAAGTTGATTTGCCTTATGGCTCAGACACTCATGGTCGACCACTAGGGGTTTATGGGGTGAGAGCCACATCCCTGGGTTCCTCTCACCATCAAAGTAAGCACTTACAGGAGGTTGTGCTGGATGGACAGAGAGTCATTGGATTTTGTGACTCTGGGGCATTTGTCACAATAACTGATCCTCGGATGGTTTGGCCAGAGGCGATACATCATGGACCAGGGATTGTTATTGAATTGGCTAGAGGACAAAGGAGAAATATCCAAAAGGCGACTGTAGATCTGGACTTTGGCTTTGGGGTCAAGCAATACGTGGTTGAGGTGATGAGCGGCCTGACTGAAGATATTCTCCTAGGAAATGATGTGGGAGATCTACAATGCTGATTTGTGGGTGCAGGAAATACAGTTTGAGTGAAGGAGGACATAAAGGGAAGCTTGTCCTTACAATGCTACCGCGGTACAACTGTACAAGGGACTATCCACAGCTGGGCAACATGGACTTGAGTGAGGTGGCCAGAGGTCTGTGTAGACCTCATGGCGTACTCACTTATTAAGGAGGGAGAGGTTGTGATGGTGGAATATGGGGGGTTGTGTAGGTTCGTATTTTAGGCATGGTTCACTGTCCATTCTCTGCATTGCTTGCGTGTACATTGTATTGTCTGTAGGTAATCACCCCCTGTAGTGTTCCTGTCCCTAGGTCTAGTGGAGGGAGGCCTGGTATCCACCTAAACTCTCTGCTTACCTGAAAAATTAGTCAGTCTGATTGAGAACTGGAAGAGAGAAGGACAAAGATTGAGCCTCTGGGCTAAAGCTGTGACTTCTCACAGAGACCTGGACATCTATTTATCACTTTCTGGATTATATTTGTGTTTCTGGACTATTTTACCCTCTGTGTGGTGGATTATTGTTTGGACCGTTTGATTTGCTTGGAATAAATGTTCTTTGGAATGTTCATCCATCTCTCGCTCTGTTGATTGTGTGATATCGGAGAAGGACCCAGTGACTAGAGTTGAGCGCGGTTCGCGGTTCGTGGTTCTCAAGTTCGCGGCTCGAGTGATTTTGGGGGCTGTTCTAGATCGAACTAGAACTCGAACTTTTTTGCAAAAGCTAGATAGTTCTAGATACGTTCGAGAACGGTTCTAGCAGCAAAAAACCCAGCTAATTCCTAGCTGACTTTCCACTGTAATAGTGTAAGTCACTCTGTGACTCACACTATTATGACATTTCAGTGTATAGTGTGCGGGAACAGCGCATTCAGATCACTGCTGTTTGGTTAATGGCGATCACCATTTTTTTTTTCCTTGTCTTCCTTCCCTAAGCGCGCGCGTGTAGTGGGGAGGGCCAGCATGTCAGCCAATCCCAGACACACACACAGCTAAGTGGACTTTTAGCCAGAGAAGCAACGGCATGTGTGATAGGATGTCCATGTCACATGTCCCTGCATTATAAAAACGAGTATCTGCCCGTCCGGACGCCATTATCTCTTCTGCGTCCTTGGTGTCAGACATCACTGGCGCAGCTCCTATCGCCGATACAGCTGTATACGCTCCATACACAGCGCTGGACAGCATAGGGATAGCACTTTCTATCAGTCCTTTTAAGGGCTCATACCGGCAGGGTCAGAGCCATAGGTGACAGGTCCTGAAAACAGAGTTTAACAGCTACACAAGATGACAGCGTCTGTGTAGCTAAGGTCAGGGATTTCCTCGCTGCATTTCCCCATTAGGAGGGATAGAAAGGCAGGCTTCCTTTCCTCTACCCAGAGACACACAACCCTGCCACTGTACCCTCCTGCCCTTTGCACATTCCAACTCATTGTTACTAAGCCATTATACTAGCAAACACTGAGTGAACCTAGTGGCATCCTAAATGTGGCTATTGGACTTCTGTATAGTCTCACTAGTGCAAAGATATTTGCAGCACGTCTGCCTGCATTGCATACTCAAACTCATTGTTACTAAGCCATTATACTAGCAAACACTGAGTGAACCTAGTGGCATCCTAAACGTGGCTATTGGACTTCTGTATAGTCCCACTAGTGCAAAGATATTTGCAGCACGTCTGCCTGCATTGCACACTGAAACTCATTGTAGCTAAGCCATTATACTAGCAAACACTGAGTGAACCTAGTGGCATCCTAAACATAGCTATTGGACTTCTGTATAGTCCCACTAGTGCAAAGATATTTGCAGCACGTCTGCCTGCATTGCACACTCAAACTCATTGTTACTAAGCCATTATACTAGCAAACACTGAGTGAACCTAGTGGCATCCTAAACGTGGCTATTGGACTTCTGTATAGTCCCAGTAGTGCACAGATATTTGCAGCACCTCTGCCTGCATTGCACACTCAAACTCATTGTAGCTAAGCCATTATACTAGCAAACACTGAGTGAACCTAGTGGCATCCTAAACGTGGCTATTGGACTTCTGTATAGTCCCAGTAGTGCACAGATATTTGCAGCACG
Source organism: Anomaloglossus baeobatrachus (assembly GCF_048569485.1). NCBI lineage: Eukaryota > Metazoa > Chordata > Amphibia > Anura > Aromobatidae > Anomaloglossus > Anomaloglossus baeobatrachus. The sequence goes on from NC_134354.1 coordinate 608,699,936, forward strand.
TCTGCCTGCATTGCACACTGAAACTCATTGTAGCTAAAGGTACCGTCACACTAAGCAACTTACCAGCGATCCCAACAACGATAGGGATCGCTGGTAAGTTGCTAGGAGGTTGCTGGTGAGATGTCACACTGCGATGCTCCAGCGATCCCACAAGCAACCTGACCTGGCAGAGATCGCTGGAGCGTCGCTACACGAGTTGCTGGTGAGCTCACCAGCAACCAGTGACAAGCCCCCAGCGCCGCGTGGAAGATGCTGCACTTGGTAACTAAGGTAAATATCGGTAACCAACCCGATATTTACCTTGGTTACCACCGCACGGAGCTACACGTGCAGAGAGCAGGGAGCAGCGCACACTGAGCGCTGGCTCCTTGCTCTCCTAGCTACAGCACACATCGGGTTAATTACCCGATGTATGCTGCAGCTAAATGTGCACAGAGCAGGGAGCAGTGCACAATGCTTAGCGCTGGCTCCCTGCTCTCCTAGCTACAGCACACATCGGGTTAATTAACCCGATGTGTCCTGCAGCTAGCTACATGTGCACAGAGCAGGAGCCGGCACTGACAGTGAGAGCGGCGGAGGCTGGTATCGAAGGTAAATATCGGGTAACCAAGGACAGGGCTTCTTGGTTACCCGATGTTTACTGTGGATACCAGCCTCCGCAGAAGCCGGCTCCTGCTGCCTGCACATTTAGTTGTTGCTGTCTCGCTGTCACACTCAGCGATCTGTGCTTCACAGCAGGACAGCAACAACTAAAAAATGGCCCAGGACATTCAGCAACAACCAACGACCTCACAGCAGGGGCCAGGTTGTTGCTGGATGTCACACACAGCAACATAGCTAGCAACGTCACAAAAGTTGTTCGTTAGCAGCGATGTTGCTAGCGATGTTGCTTAGTGTGACGGGGCCTTTAGCCATTATACTAGCAAACACTGAGTGAACCTAGTGGCATCCTAAACGTGGCTATTGGACTTCTGTATAGTCCCACTAGTGCAAAGATATTTGCAGCACGTCTGCCTGCATTGCACACTCAAACTCATTGTTACTAAGCCATTATATTAGCAAAAACTGCTGCAACTTAGTGGCATACAAGAAGTGGCTGTTGTACTCCATTTGTGCCCCACAGGTGCCAAGCTATTTACAGCACCTCTGCATGACACCCTCCTGCTCTGTTTTTAATAAGCTATAATGATAGCAAAAAATACTGCCATTTAGTGGCATCATAGAACTGGCTGTTGTATTTCATTATTGTCCCACTGGTGCCAAGCTATTTCTAGCACCTCTGCATGACACCCTCCTGCTCTGTTTTTAATAAGCTATAATGATAGCAAAAAATACTGCCATTTAGTGGCATGAGGAACTGCCTGTTGGACTTCCATTAGTGTCCCACTGGTGCAAATCTATTTGCAGCACCTCTGCATGACACCCTCATGCACACTTTGCTACGCTAATTTTACAGCAAACTCAGGGAATTCATTGCTGCATTTGATAATTCGGAGGGATAGAAAGTGATGCTTCCTTTAGCTTTTCCTTCTGTTCATAGACAGCATCTCCAAGTCCACACCCGAAGAGCAATTTCTCCTCCACGTCTAAGTGTGGAGAGGCAGCTAGTGCACATGCGTGTGCCGAATACCCCAGCTGCAGCCTAACTACAGTGTTTCACCTAGTGAGTATGCTCAGCCTGACTGTGCCATTCCTGAGGCTAAGGGGCACTTTGCACACTGCGACATCGCAGGCCGATGCTGCGATGCCGAGTGCGATAGTGCCCGCCCCCGTCGCAGCAGCGATATGTGGTGATAGCTGGCGTAGCGAAAGTTATCGCTACGCCAGCTTCACACACACACTCACCTGCCGTGCGACGTCCTTGTGGCCGGCGACCCGCCTCCTTGTTAAGGGGGCGTGTCGTGCGGCGTCACTGCGACGTCACACGGCAGGCGGCCAATCAGAGCGGAGGGGCGGAGATGAGCAGGATGTCAAAATCCTGCCCACCTCCTTCCTTCCGCATATCCTACGGAAGCCGCAGTGAGGCCGGTAGGAGACGTTCCTCGCTTCTGCGACTTCACACACAGCGATGTGTGCAGCCGCAGGAGCGAGGAACAACATCGGACCGTCGCGTCAGCGTAATCATGGATTACGCCGACGCTGCACCGATGATACGATTACGACGCTTTTGCGCTCGTTAATCGTATCATCCAGCCTTTACACACTGCGATGTCGCATGCGATGCCGGAAGTGCGTCATTTTCAATTTGACCCCACCGACATCGCACCTGCGATGTCGCAGTGTGCAAAGTGCCCCTTAGTCTTCATTTCGGGATACAGCGCATGCTCCCACACTTAGTGCGAAAAGCCTCTTTGCACAGGTACTTGCATTCTGTGCCGGGTCTAAGTCCTGTTTTGTGCCTAGACACCATGCTAAAGCTGATAGTCTTTTTTCAGAGACTGTATTTCATGCAACTGAGCATGCTCAGGCACTTACTGCATCAGAGACTAGGTCCGTAATGAACTCTTTGGCCCTGCCCCTGATGTGGGGGGCCCATATAGACCACAGGGCATCAGGTGTCCTGACGATGTGGCTAGGCCACTCCCAAATGGCTTGCAGAGGCCCGCCCCTATGACTTTTCACCTCATTATTGATGGTCAGACGATAACTGGTGAGGTGTTTGTGTCGTGGCAGCCATGAGGTCATTATTGAAGTTTCGGTTCCAAATAAGACGCTAGTTATGCCACTCATGACGTGTCACTCTGCTTTTGTCTCCAGGAGGTGCATTGTGGTCCACCCTGGTTTGGGGCGGACCAAGGTTATAAAACGGGCTGGAGCCAACAAGGAGGTGCGCAGTCTTATATTATGCTCCGAAAGAGCACACCTCCATGTGTTGAACCCATTGCGGCTTTAGGCCAGAGGTAGGCAGGGATAGGGCGTCGATGCAGGCCGCCACCACAGTTGGTAACGCAGAACGGTTAAGACCAGCTCCTGTCCTACAAGTCCTGCTTGTGCAGCCCAGTGGCATTAACAGGCCTGCTGCTCCTGATGCGCCTGCTGTCCACAGGTGTGGCCCCAATGCACACGGTCAGCGTACTCAATGGCCCCTGTGATGTTAACAGGGAGTTCCTGGGCTGGGTGGGCGTGTGGACCCTGTGACGCTAACAGGGCTCCCAGTCTCAAGATCCGAGTGGCGTCTAACTCGGTTCAGGCAACTATTAGTTTCATAGCCACACAGCTCTGTATCCTCCACCTAACCTTCCAGTTGCCAACCTCTCCTTTTCCATCTGGGAGCACGGTGGACATAGACTGCTGATGGGGATATATACCTTTCTCTTTCTTTTCTTATTAATTTTCGTTATATAGCGGTAACATAGTATATACCACCTTATCCAAATCTGCCAGTCCCACCGTAACAGATGGTGTTTCTTCATCAAATGTTACTTTTGCTTAACCAACAAACCCACGGACAAAAACTTTTTTCCCCTTTCCAACACACCTGTTCCCCTTTCCACCAGCATCTGTCCTTTTTCAACTCATTTGGTATATGACCAAAAGTGCAACTCTGCAGGGACACCGTACTCAATGCCGTCTCAGCACAGCAGCCAGCCCTCGGTCCCTCAGATGTGGACAAGTAAAAGCCCATTTCCTCCTATCCATGACAAAGCGTTGAGATTCACTCTGTGCAGCACTGGTGTTTACTGCAAAAGCAGATCTAAGAATCCGTACCACCTTCTGCAGATACTCCTGTATACGTGCGTCCCTTTCTATGGCAGGAATTATTTAGCCAAATTTAGTCTTGTACCGAGGATCTAACAGTGTGGCAACCCAGTAGTTAGCATTACTTCGAATTCGTACAATCCGAGGGTCATGTTGTAGGTAGTGCAGCAAGAAGGCGCTCATGTGTCTTGTGCATCCAGGAGGACCAAGTCCTTGGTTTGTTGATGGCAGAGAGGTGAGAATCGTGCCTCCTTCCTCTGCCCTCTCCCCCCAACCTCGCACAACCGAAATGTGAGCAAGCTCTCACTCATCTGCTGAGTCTTCCATGCCCATCGCAAGTTCGTCCTCCATTTCTTCATGGGCTCCTGCACCTTCCTCAACAATTTTTGCTGATACTATGCGCCCTTGTTAATCCCTATCCCCCACCATGACTGCCGCCTAGGTGCCGCTCAACGTATGGACCTTGTACATCTTATTATCCCTTCTGCATATGACTCCTCCTGTACTTCCTCCCCTTCCTCTTGGACCAACACCTGACTCCGAATAATGCTTACAGTGTGCTCCATCTTGTAGATGACCAGAATTGTCACGCTGAGAATGGCATCGCTTGTGCTAAACATCTTCGTCGACATTTGTAAACTGTGTAGAAGGGTGCATAGGTCCTTGATCTGACACCACTCCAGCAGCGTGATCTGCACCACCTCTGGATCAAGTTAGCCCAGGGTATACATCATACCGTATTTCAGCAGGGCTCTGCGGTGCTGCCACAGACGCTGCAACATGTGCAGATTCCAATTCCTGCGTGTCGGAACATCGCATTTCCGGCGTTTAACCGCCAGGCCCTAAGACTTCAGGAGCGATGAAAGTTGTTGAGCTGCTGGGTGCGAAGGATGAAAGTGAGCACATAGCAGCGTGCCCGCTGCACAAGGCCATGTAGGCCGGGATGGTATTTTAAAAATTGCTGGAGAATCAGATTCAACACGTGAGCCATACAAGGCACGTGTGTCACATTGCCCTGACGAAGGGCCGCAGACAGGTTTGCATCATTGCCGCACACGGCTGTTAAGTCACCAACGTAGTCCACTCAATCAATTTGTACTCCGGTCGCCAGGTGACAATGTGTTCCTTTCGTGCATAGTGCTGATGATGGGAAAGGAGTCAATGCCTGCGGCGCAGGTGGATGCAGGTTATGGTCACCCACTGGGTTGCGTTACCTTGACAGATACAGAACCACAGGCTGAATGTAGGTGGTGGGTATCTCACAGATGAAGTACCATCATTCAGCTACAACCAATGGGAAGACACCACACCCTTTTTTAGGCCCCTCCTGTCTGCAGACCACTGCCAGACAAAGCTATGAACCTCTTGTTACTGTTACCCCCAGTTCAGTTTTATGAGTTTGTGTGCTTGTTACCTGACTACTTTTCCTGCTTGCTGTTTATGTACCTCTTTAGCCGATCTGCATTTCACCTCTGCTTGCTTTTCTGATTAGGTCCTGGCCATCCCATTCTGTTCCTCTTCCTCAATTAATGTTTTTGACCCTGCATGACTACTATTCTCTGGAACTGCAGCCTTCCACAGGTATTGATCAACTTGGGCCCTGTGTAATTCCAAATCACTGTATAGGGGTTAAAGGGTTTCAGGGTTCTGGGTGTCCAGCTTGGTGAGTGGCTTGCCTCTAGCCTATCCTTTACAGCCCATCTGAGTGTGTCGATCCAGGCAGGCGTTACACCGTGCCCTCTGCAGAAGGCCATGTAGGCCGGGATAGTGTTTTAAAAACTGCTGGACAACCAGGTTCAACACGTGAGCCATACAAGGCACGTGTGTGACATTGCCCTGAAGAAGGGTCGCAGACTGGTTTGCATCATTGTCGCACCTGACCTTCCCTGACTGCTGGTTGAGTGTAGACAACCATTGATGAAACTAGGTCTCACTCTCCAGAGCTAACCGTCCACAATTCCTCAGCGGTGTCTCACATTTCCCCTACATTTCAAAGTAAACATTTGACCGCCTGATGGCCTTGAGCTCTGCTGCCAGCATAGTAAGGAGGTGTGTGGGATTCCTTGGGCGCAGTTACAAGGAAGGGTGGCCTGACCACACAGGGTTTGGGCCGAGGTGGAGGACCCACACGAGGTTAAGGAGGCAGAAGCAGTGGAGGAACTTGTACATACAGAGGAAGGATTGACACACAAGTCGTGGGGACGGCAAGACTTGTACAGCAAACCCTTCTCCATCTCTCACCATACTTACCCAGTGCCCAGTCAGCAACATGTAACTCTCCTGTCCATGCTTACTGGTCCAAGTATCTGTGGTGAAATGCACCCTGTCACACACAGAGTTTCTCAAGGAATCGGTAAGGTTGTGTGCGACCTACTGTGGTAGCGCGGGCACGCCTTTCTTGGAGAAGGAGTGACGACTGGCCATCGGCTCTTGGGGTACTGCAATGGGCATAAGGTCTCGAAAATCCTCGGTCTCAAAAGGGTGTAAAGGCAGCCTTTCTGTTGCCAACAAGTTGCAGATGATGAAACTCAACCTCTTAGGCATGTCATGCCCTTCGAAAATCATGTAAAACACAGCGAGGGGACCCCAACCACAGTCTCCCTCGTTTCCACTAATTGGGCCACACACACCCCACTTGACTGGCATCAGTTGACCCCCCTTTTGAAAAAGAAAAAGATGCTTTGCATGAAGCACTCTCAAAAATACGCGTGCCTTTCGCCTCCCCTGGCTGACCCAGGGGAAGAAAAGTCCTCTGAGAGCCATGACTTGTTCATCTTGGTTCTTTTAGAAACACAGCGAGGGGACTCCAACCACAGTCTTCCTCGTTGCCACTAATTGGGCCACACACACCCCACTTGACTGGCATCACTTGACCCCCCTATTCAAAATGAAAAGGATGCTTTGCATGAAGCACTCTCAAAAATACGCGTGCCTTTCGCCTCCCCTGGCTGACCCAGGGGAAGAAAAGTCCTCTGAGAGCCATGACTTGTTCATCTTGGTTCTTTTAGAAACACAGCGAGGGGACTCCAACCACAGTCTCCCTCGTTGCCACTAATTGGGCCACACACACCCCACTTGACTGGCATCAGTTGACCCCCCTTTTGAAAAAGAAAAAGATGCTTTGCATGAAGCACTCTAAAAAATACACGTGCCTTTCCCGTCCCCTGGCTGACCCAGGGGAAGAAAAGTCCTCTGAGAGCCATGACTTGTTCATCTTGGTTCTTTTAGAAATACAGCGAGGGGACTCCAACCACAGTCTCCCTCGTTGCCACTAATTGGGCCACACACACCCCACTTGACTGGCATCAGTTGACCCCCCTTTTGAAAAAGAAAAAGATGCTTTGCATGAAGCACTCTCAAAAATACGCGTGCCTTTCCCGTCCCCTGGCTGACCCAGGGGAAGAAAAGTCCTCTGAGAGCCATGACTTGTTCATCTTGGTTCTTTTAGAAACACAGCGAGGGGACTCCAACCACAGTCTCCCTCGTTGCCACTAATTGGGCCACACACACCCCACTTGACTGGCATCAGTTGACCCCCCTTTTGAAAAAGAAAAAGATGCTTTGCATGAAGCACTCTCAAAAATACGCGTGCCTTTCCCATCCCCTGGCTGACCCAGGGGAAGAAAAGTCCTCTGAGAGCCATGACTTGTTCATCTTGGTTCTTTTAGAAACACAGCGAGGGGACTCCAACCACAGTCTTCCTCGTTGCCACTAATTGGGCCACACACACCCCACTTGACTGGCATCACTTGACCCCCCTATTCAAAATGAAAAGGATGCTTTGCATGAAGCACTCTCAAAAATACGCGTGCCTTTCGCCTCCCCTGGCTGACCCAGGGGAAGAAAAGTCCTCTGAGAGCCATGACTTGTTCATCTTGGTTCTTTTAGAAACACAGCGAAGGGACTCCAACCACAGTCTCCCTCGTTGCCACTAATTGGGCCACACACACCCCACTTGACTGGCATCAGTTGACCCCCCTTTTGAAAAAGAAAAAGATGCTTTGCATGAAGCACTCTAAAAAATACGCGTGCCTTTCCCGTCCCCTGGCTGACCCAGGGGAAGAAAAGTCCTCTGAGAGCCATGACTTGTTCATCTTGGTTCTTTTAGAAATACAGCGAGGGGACTCCAACCACAGTCTCCCTCGTTGCCACTAATTGGGCCACACACACCCCACTTGACTGGCATCAGTTGACCCCCCTTTTGAAAAAGAAAAAGATGCTTTGCATGAAGCACTCTCAAAAATACGTGTGCCTTTCCCGTCCCCTGGCTGACCCAGGGGAAGAAAAGTCCTCTGAGAGCCATGACTTGTTCATCTTGGTTCTTTTAGAAACACAGCGAGGGGACTCCAACCACAGTCTCCCTCGTTGCCACTAATTGGGCCACACACACCCCACTTGACTGGCATCAGTTGACCCCCCTTTTGAAAAAGAAAAAGATGCTTTGCATGAAGCACTCTCAAAAATACGCGTGCCTTTCCCATCCCCTGGCTGACCCAGGGGAAGAAAAGTCCTCTGAGAGCCATGACTTGTTCATCTTGGTTCTTTTAGAAACACAGCGAGGGGACTCCAACCACAGTCTCCCTCGTTGCCACTAATTGGGCCACACACACCCCACTTGACTGGCATCAGTTGACCCCCCTTTTGAAAAAGAAAAAGATGCTTTGCATGAAGCACTCTCAAAAATACGCGTGCCTTTCGCCTCCCCTGGCTGACCCAGGGGAAGAAAAGTCCTCTGAGAGCCATGACTTGTTCATCTTGGTTCTTTTAGAAACACAGCGAGGGGACTCCAACCACAGTCTTCCTCGTTGCCACTAATTGGGCCACACACACCCCACTTGACTGGCATCACTTGACCCCCCTATTCAAAATGAAAAAGATACTTTGCATGAAGCACTCTCAAAAATACGCGTGCCTTTCGCCTCCCCTGGCTGACCCAGGGGAAGAAAAAGTCCTCTGAGAGCCATGTCCACATTGTCAGTGGACAGACACATGTGCTTATCTGCCAGCAGACCCCCATCAGCACTGAAGACAGGTTCCGAGAGAACGCTGGCTGCAGGACACGACAAGATCCCCAAGGCGTACGTGGCAAGCTCAGGCAATTTATCCAGATTGGAAGCCTAAAATGAGCAGGGCTCAAGTTGCACAGTAATGGCATTGATGTTTCCTTGCATATACTCATATATCTGTGTCTCCTCCTCTTTTTCCTTGTCCAGCTGTTTTGTTTTCACATGAGTATATGTCCTTGTCACTTTCCCATGTGTTTGTGTTGTGTTGTGAGTTGTTTATCACCTTTTGGACACCTTTGAGGGTGTTTTCTAGGTGTTTTTATGTGTTTGTGATTGCCTGCCATTGTTTCCTATGCAGTTCGAGTTCGGTTCGTCGAACGTTCGACGAACCGAACTCGAACGGGACCTCCGTTCGGCGAACCGACCTCTAGCCGAACCGCGACCGGTTCGCTCATCTCTACCCGTGACATACGTGTTCATAGTATGGTAAAACTTCTGAAACCAGGAGCCTTTGGCATGTCTTATCCGGTGACGTATTTGTCAGGTGTAGATTGATATCTGAAGAGTTGGCCACTCAGAAGAGGTATACTATATTTGACAAATGGAACCTGTTAGAGTTTATGTAACAATTGGTTATGCAAACATTTGTTTTCAAGTGAGATATAAACTGGTGAAGATTCCAGCAAAGGAAGAAGCCCGTTTACCTATGGACTAAAAGGGGCTGCCCGTGACACCACAGTGTGGATCTCAAGAGTTTCTCTGTCTTTGCGGTTTTGCTTCTCACACACTTGTTCCCGGACAAATGATGTGTTGCTCATGGTGAAGTTTTTTCTATGTTGTGAGCAATGTAAGTACTTTACCTTTCTGATTTATATTACGCAAAAATGTATGCAATACCACACTATTTCCTATTTTCTGTAAGTATTGAATCATTATAATAACATTAATCGCCTTCTTTAAAGCCGTATATGATCCCTTTAAAAACTTGGCAAAACAGCAGTAAGCCTGACGGAGGATGGTGTGTAAGTGGAAAACACCTTTGAACTGTTACATAATCTAATTTTGCGGTTATTATTGACCATACAAATATGCAATTAAATAAAAATAAAGAATAAAAATTATAAGAGCTGTAAAATAGCTCAGTTTTGTATGCAGCTGTGATGAGGATTTCAGAAAGGTGCCTAAGCCCCCTGTTATACGTTCATATCATTAAAGGGGTATTCTCATAATACTAAATGGCTCTAATTGCAAAGTGTTTGTAAAAAAAAAGGAACTTTTTCAACTTGCTATGTATTAAAAATCCTCTCCATTATAAAAAATGCAATGATTTAACATTTTATTTTTACTGATCGGTAATTGTTTTTTTGGTCACCTCTGTGAATATAGCTGACCTTTTTAGCCAAATGGAGAGGCACTTTGTTGCTTATTAGGTAGTGACTATGGCAGGTCAATGATGTAGTGCAGAAGTGGTGGTTGGAGTTCCAGAAATCTATTCAGTTCCAAAACATGTTCGATCCACTGCAACACTCAGGCTCAGACTGGCCTACCAGGAAATTGGGGAATACCCCGGGGGGCCCGCTTCAGGGCCAACACTAACAAGAGATGGCAAGCTTCTCCTTCTCCTAGCTTAGCACAGCTAGTCACTGCTGTGCTAATCTGCATCCATAGTGGCACACTCCCTCCTTCTCTTGCTGTGCTGGGTGTTGGATCCAGTCAGATTGACACCTATGCAGCAAAAGTACCACTGATATTAACACCTTTTCTGCAGAGGTGTCAGTCTGACTCCCACCCCTGGTGACAGCGCAACTGGAGAAGAAGGGTGTATGCCCATATGGATGAAGATTAGCACAGCATTGAAAAACTAGATGAAACATCTCCTACAGAGGTGCCAATTTGACCTTAACCATTGTCTCCCATCCTCACCTCCTTGCACAATGAAACTGTGGCTGGGCTGGTCAGTGAGGTTAGGGCTGCCAACAGAGTATGACAATCATGACTGCTGTATGGGGCCCAGTGAAGAGAGGGCCAGGGCCCAGGGCAATTACTTTATTAAGCCACGAGCCAGGCCCCCCTCTTCACCAGGCCCCAGTCACAGCTGTAGCAGAGGGGTCTGGCCGCGTTGCAACAGCTACACATGGCTAATTTGCATGTGAAGCACTTCAAGGGCATTGCATGCAAATTAGCCATGTGGTGTAGGCAAAGTCAGTGAGGCAGAGCAGGGCGCCGCCATATTATCCTGTGGCCCAACGCGCAGCAGCATGATGAGGTCATCACACTGCAACCTCATCACACTGCTGCAGGCAACGCAGAGCCGTGGAGGTGGCGAGGACGCAGCCGCTAGCGGAGAAAGGAAAGCGCTCCATGAGCTGAAGACAGGAGTGGGACAATTGCGGGGGTGAGAGGGCCCGCCGACCCAAGCTCCTGCTTTCTTCAGCTGAATGTGAGTTAGAGGGTGCAAATCCAGCTGAAATGCATTATGGCTTAGAGATCATGCCACACCATGTGGGAGTCAGGGAAGGTGATCAAAATGTTGGGGTTTTTTTGCGCCAAACAAATATACTAAGAAGGGCCCAGGCAGAGGACATATATACCAGGAGGAGGATATATATACTAGGAAGGGTACAGAAACCATGACAGGAACATACATGCCAGAATGTGCCCAGAAGGGGGATATATACCATGAGGGGCCCAGGATGGGACATATATACCAGGATGGCTACATATATTCCAGAAGGGGACATATATATATATATCAAGAAGACAACATATATATATCAGGAAAGGGACAAACAAAGATGGGGACATATATACCAGGATGGGCCCAGGAGGGGGGCATATATACCAGGAGGGGAACATACATGCCAGAAAGGGCCCAGGATGGGTACATATATACCAGGATGGGGACATATATACCAGGAGGAGGACATATATACCAGGAGGGGCCCAGGAAGAGGATATATACGAGGAGTGGCACGTATAATACTATAATAATAATAATTATATATATACACACATATTTACATATAGACTTAGTTTTATTGATACAAAACATATAAGGCTGACAAAAACAAAGATTGAAAACTACCCTCTATTGATTTACTGCCACATTACCTTTAAAGGTGAGGTTTTCCAGTCAGGTATTATGTGTTTTGGGATTATATTATTTATTTGCCGACACTGCCTTGTTTATATACTTATATTGCATTCTATTAACAGTGCCCTGATACTTCTTTGAGGATAAGTACAGTATTATATCCATCCCCTTATTTCATCCATTCTTTTTCTCTTGTCAATCATGTTTTTAACCTTTGTTTTTGTTAGCCTTATATGTTTTGCATCAATAAAAGCTGTGTTTATATATAAATAGCTGGGTTTGCACATTTTTACTATGCAGATTTTTCCTCTCAAGTTACAATTCATTTTTTTTGCATAGTTTGCAGTGTGTGAGGGGATATTATACAGAGAGCAGTGTGTGTATGGGGGATATTATACAGAGGGGTGTGTGTGTGGGCTGATTTTATACAGAAGGGCAGTGTGTGGGAGGATATTATACAGAGGGAAAGCTTGTGTGGGGGGATAGTATACAGAGGGGCAGCGTATGTGAGGGATATTATACAGAGGTGCAGTGTGTGTGGGGAATATTCTACAGAGCAGCAATGTGTGTGGGGGGATATTATACAGAGAGGCAGTGTGTGTGGGAGAGATATTATACAGAGGGGCAGTGTGTGTGTGTGGATATTATACATAGGGGCAGTGTGGGAGAGATATTATGGAGAGGGGCAGTGTAGCGGATGTATAATGGAGAGAGGCGGTGTAAGGGCTGTATTATTAATATTCAAAGGGAAATACTTCATAAGTTTTTCCAAGAGTGGCGGTGAGACTGTGGAAGGTTTGAGGGGGTGAGGCATTGCTGGGATGGAGCCTGGGCAGAGTCTCATGGTGGCCCAAAAAAGTTGCCAGTATGGGGCCCTGAAATTCCTAGTGGTAGCCCTGTGAGGCTACCATAACAGCCACATGCTGCGCAGTCTACACCCTCACTCCTCTTTGCGCCTCACAGTAGGGGCTTGGTGAAGCTGTGATGTGTGCTTGGTGATTTCAGCAGCTGCCCAGAACTCCTCTACTCCCTCTTCTGCGAAAGTTATCCTTTACAAGACGCGTTCCTGGAACTTGGAAACTGGTAGGATAAGCAATTTTCATTATTTAAATTAAACTATGTGTAATAGAAAAAAATCCCTTGATAGTCTTGAGATTTTCTTGTACCCTGCACAGATTCAAGACATTCTGTGCCAGATGCAGCAAAAGAGCCTCCTCTATGTTTCCGAGTAGGGTCAGTGTTCTTTTCTTGATATGCTTCATTTTTCCGTCTGTGAACATAGAGCTGATGTGCCTTGCCAAAAAGTTCTATTTTTGTCTCATCTGTACATAGGACATTCTCCCAGAAGCTTTGTGGCTTGTCAACATGTAGTTTGGCAAATTCCAGTTGGCTTTTTTATTTTTTTTTCAACAATGGTGTCCTACTTAGTCGTCTCCCATGAAGTCTACTGTGGCTCAAACAACGACGGATGGTGTGATCTGACACTGAGCTTGAAGTTCACCTTTAATCTCTTTAGAAGTGTTTCTAGGAACTTTTGTTACCCTTCGTATTATCCATCTCTTTAATTTGTCATCAGTTTTCTTTCTGTGGCCATGTCCAGGGAGGTTGGCTACAGTCCCATGGATCTTAAATTTCTGAATAATATATGCAACTGTAGTCACTGGAACATTCAGCTGCTAGAGATGTTCTTATAACCATTAACTTTAAGATACTTATCTATAATTTTCTTTCTAATCTCCTGAGACAACTCTTTCTTTTCCTTTAGGAGAGAGGAAAGTCCAGCGCAGTCCAATATATCCAGTTAAAAAAATCACATTTATTTGGTAAATTCATAAAATTAGGAAGATACAAAGCGGTCAGCAGGATAGTACAGGGATATTGTGCAGACCCCACAGAACTACGCGTTTCGACGTTCAGTCTTAGTCATGTTCATGTTGTTGAGAACATGACTAAGACTGAACGTCGAAACGCGTAGTTCTGTGGGGTCTGCACAATATCCCTGTACTATCCTGGATATATTCGACTTCGCTGGACTTTCCTCTCTCCTGATCGTTTCTCTGGCAAGCCTGGCCCTCCGTGCGCGGGTCCCGACAGGCAGCGGATTGCAGCACTCGGTGAGCTGAATTTTTTTCTTTTTCTTTTCCTTTGTTTCCTCTGGTCCATGTTGAGTGTGGTACACACCATGTTACCAAACAGCACAGTGAGTATCTGTAGCCCTATATACAGGCCCACTGACTGATTACAAGATTGTAGACACTTGTGATGCTAATTAGTGGACACACCTTGATTTAACATCTCCCTTTTGTCACATTATTTTCAGGGGTACCATCATTTCTGTCCAAGCCTGTCATGAGTTTTATTTTTTTTTAATTCTGTGGAAGCAAAAACCAATGTCTGACTTTCATTTGTTCATTTTCATAGATTTTTTTTATTTATTAATACTTTTGTCAGATTCAAATTATTTATGTGACCATTGTGGGTTTTTCTTTCATTAAGCGAGGGGTACCAACAATTTTGACCACGTGTATGGTCAAAAGCTCTTTTTGAGGCACAGTGCAAAGTAAAGAAGGGAAGGTGCACAATATTAAAGTTCATTTTAGTTGGAATGGTTTGCAGAAGCCATGTCACATTGGTAAAACCCCTGAGGTGCCTAAACAGTGGAGTCTCCCCACAAGTGACCCCATTTTGGAAACTAGACCTTTCAAGGAATTTATCTTTTATGTTTCTGTTTATGTTTCTTTCTATTATGTTTGAGGAGCAGTTTGAACCCCTATGTGCTTCACAGAAGTTTATAATGTTGAGCTGTGAAAATTAAACAAAATACATTTTTAACCACAAAAATGTTGCTTTAACCCCACATTTTTCAAATTCACTAGGGTAACAGGAGATAATGGACCATACAATGGACCACAAATACCACATATGCAGTCAAAAATTACTTTTGAGGCACAGTACAAAGTGAAGAAGTGAAAGAGCGCGATCTTTGAGTTCAGATTTAGTTGGAATGATTTGCGGGTGCCATGTCACATTGGCAAAGCCCCTGAGGTGCTAGAACAGCAGAAACCCCCACAAGTGACCCCATTTTACATTTGAATACTACAAAAAATGTATATGAAATTACATTTTATTAGTAAGAAAATCTTTTAAAGGTAAAAGGGATACAATTATTGCAAAAGGTATATATAAATACAAGTACAAAAAAACACAGGAGGGTGAAAAAGACCCCCACAAGGCTACACATCAAAAATTGGAAAAGCAGTCATTTTGAGTATCTGAACACCACTTAGAGAAAGTTACACGTGTTCCCAACAATTGGAATATATAATATATAGGCTGCTGCACTAAGATGTGCTAGCAGTAAGGTACTGAAAAGTAATGCCAACAATGGAGTCATATATGTCAGTCAGTGTCAGATTCAAGCTGCTTACCATACACTAAAAAACATGTGTGGACCAGTGAGGGGATGAGTCCCAACACGTGTTTCGCGTGTTGCTTCGTCGGGGGAAGATTTTCTTACTAATAAAATGCAATTTCATATACATTTTTTTGTAGTATTCAAGTTAATTGTGATCTGGTAATTGGGTGTATATCTGGCAAAATGAAAGACTTCCTCTATTGTTTGGTGTTCATATTGACACTACAGGTCTGTCACTAGATTTTATACAATTGGGCAGTAAACAAAAAATAATTACATATTTACCACAAAAATTTTGTTTTAACCCCAAATTCCCAATTTTCACAAGGGGATAGGTAAAAAAAGGCTCCAAAATGTGTGGTACAATTTCTCCTGAACGTGGCAATACTACACATGTGACTGTATAGTACTGTTTGGCCGAACCACAGGGCAGGGCAGTGAAGGAGCGCCAGTTGATTTTTGGAGTATAGATTTTACTAGAATAGCTTGCAGACTTCATTTGCAGAGCCCCTAAGTACTAGAACAGAAGAAATCCCCTCAATTGACAAAATTTTGGAATTAATCTTCGGGTGTAGTGACGATTTAAGGCTGCTTTACACGCTGCGATATCGTTACAGATATCGCTAGCGTGCGAACCCGCCCCATCGGTTGTGCGACACAGGCAAATCGCTGCCCGTGGCGCACAACATCATTCAGACCCGTCATACATACTTACCTGCCTAGCGACGTCGCTGTGACCGGCGAACCGCCTACTTTCTATGGGGGCGGTTTGTTCGGCGTCACAGCGACATCACTAAGCGGGCACCCAATAGAAGCAGAGGGTCGGAGATGAGCGGGACGAACATCCCGCCCACCTCCTTCCTTCCTCATTGCGGGCGGCCGTAGGTAAGGTGAGGTTCCTCGTTCCTGTGGTGTCACACGTAGCGATGTGTGCTGCCGCAGGAACGACGAACTACATCGTACATGCAGCAGCAACGATAATTGGGAATAGGGGGACATGTCACCGATTAGCGATTTGGCACGTTTTTGCGACGATTCAAAATCGCTCATAGGTGTCACACGCAACAACATCGCTAAAGTGGCCGGACGTGTGTCACAAATTCCGTGACCCCAACGAGATTGCTTCAGCGATGTCGTAGCGTGTAAAGCGGCCTTTAGTCTCTGGAACATACTCGTGGTGTCAAACGCAGTGAATATTGCAGAATTAAAAATTGGTAATAAGTCCATGTCATGCCCAGTACATTGTACTGCCCAGTACATTGTACCCAGCTTGTGCTTCTGGAGACACACAGCCTGTAAATTAAGCGGGCTCTGTTCACTATAACAATGCCAAACATGTGGATGTCAACTATGTTTAGGCTCATAGTGGCTCTCAGAAGGTATGGAGGCTGTCACGAACAAACCTAGAGAAGGTCTGGCGTGGGGAGAGACACACAACAATAAGGGGTTCGCCAACAACAAACAACCAGTACACCGGGGAAACTTTAGCAATGGTGGGCCCTTGTGCTAGAGAAAGGGATGATGGACACTTTCTGAACTTACCTGTGACTGCACCCTGCACTCCTAGTTAGTCCCTATATAAGTTCCGCACTTGTCTCCGAGCAGGATACCTAAAACCCAAAAGCCCTGCAATAACCCTGGCTAGTGAGTTGGCAGGTGAGGATCGCTAGTCCCACCGCTGCACTAAAACAACATGAGGGGAGAGTACGACAGGGGTAACAACAAAAGGAAAAAGCCCAACTTCACAGCTGCAGTCAGACACCAGGACTACAGCCTACACCGCTTCATACAACAAGGGGTCCAGCAGCTCCTTCCACCTGGAGGCCTGCCATTAACCCTTTCAGCACCAAACAAAAGGGAAGTATGCCTAAGATGAGGAGTCTCAGATGGTAATGAGAGACTCTGGCCCAGATCCTGTCACAAGTCTCTAAATGCAGAGAGATGTCTGTGACAGGAGAATTTGCATTTGGGAGCACAAATTTTGCTGGATTTCTTTTTATGAGGGGGGCCATAGCGTTTACCGAGAGCCTTTGTGTTACCAGTAATGTGGAAGACCCATATATTTCTGTTAACAGATGACGGACCTGAGTGGGGACTTGTGTTTTTGAATTGAGCTGAATGCTATTTGGTGGCGAATTTGGTACAGAACATTTTGAATCAGTTCACATTTATCCTGTGCTCTATGCTCAGCACTTACATTGGAGTTTCCATGTATAGCTCTGAAATACGTGATTCAGTTGAAACGTCCGACAGATCCATTCACTAACGAGGCAGCAGAGTTACTCCAGACTCTGTATGGCCTCTGTAAATACTTTTTAACAACCACACCACCATGTTATTTGTGATGTTATTAACTATCACTCTAAAGGCCCCGTTACACGCGTCGATTTATCGTGCGATCGCATGTGCGATCGCACCTACCCCCATCGTTTGTGCGTCATGGGCAATTTGTTGCCTGTGTCGCACAAAGTCGGTCACCCCTGTCACACGTACTTACCTCCCGAACGACCTCGCTGTGGGCGGCGAACATCCTCTTCCTGAAGGGGGAGGGACGTTCGGCGTCACAGCGACGTCACATAGCGGCCGCCCAACAGAAGCGGAGGGGCGGAGATGAGCGGGACGTAACATCCCGCCCACCTCCTTACTTCCTCATTGCCGGCGGAACGCAGGTAAGCTGTGTTCGTCGTTCCCGAGGTGTCACACGGAGCGATGTGTGCTGCCTCAGGCACGATGAACAACCTGCATCCAGGAATGTGACCGATATTTTGAAAATAAACGACGTGTCAACGAGCAACGATAAGGTGAGTATTTTTGCTCATTAACAGTCGCTCGTAGCTGTCACACGCTACGATATGTCAAACAATGCCGGATGTGTGTCACGGAATCCGTGACATCGACGACATATCGCCCGATATATCGTAGCGTGTAACGGGGTCTTAAGGAAAGGTGTGGGATGTGTAAGGACACAAGAGAAAATCGCACAAAACATGCACAATAGAAAGAAAAAACGCGATCAACCATAATCTTCAATCATTATAATGCTTTATTATTAATCTTGCAAGGTGGAAAAAAAGAGGAGCATACAAAAGGGTGCACAACCCCGGTGGTGCATAAACAGTTAATATTAAAATAAGAGGGAAATTGTCAGTCAATATAGATCAATGTATATTACATTATTTTATATCCACAATACAATTATAACATTAAGGGTAAAATCCCATATTAGTGAAAATTCTAAATTAATCACATAAGTTAAATTCACTGACAAGGTAAATATAGTGGTCAATACTTCAATCCATGCTTCCCCACATAGTGAGGTGTATAGGGAGATCAGACAACATTGTAAAGGCTTACCAATAGCAGGCACACCGCACACACCGGGATGGCGCCCACCCGACGGACGTTCGTTTCGGTGACTGACGCAGGCTGATTAGGTGGCTTTATTGCTCAGGTCATTATGATTACAGCGATACCAGATTAATATTTTTTGGTGGGGTTTGGCTGCTATCAAGCTAAAAACACTTTTTTACAAAAGGAAGGTTTTTTTTCATCATTGAATTTTGAAGGCTATTATTTTCTATATGTGAGGGCTTGTTTTTTGCAGGATAAGTTGGAGTTTTTATTCGTACTATTTTGGGCCACATAATATTTTTTTTTTTTTTTAAATTCTTTATTTTAAATACCAACATGTAACAATGAAAACTTTCTGCTCCACACGGAGCGACATAGAGTTTATCAAGTACATAACAATAACAAGTGTCCCGACCACCAGTACCCTTATGCATCCATCTTCCATCCAAGCAAGTCTGGTCTGGTTATAGTTTTTGTTATTTTTTTTTTTTTGGGAACCAACACAATACAAAAAGAGAAGAATGTACAGCAGAAAGAGAGAAAAAGGAATTCTAAAAGAGTATAGCGCAAGTTAGATGGCAAGAACAAGGGAGAATTATGGGAGGGAGCGGGAAATGAGGTAAGAGAGGAAGGAAGGGGGGAGAGGAGAAGGGAAGAGAGGGAGAAAGGAAAAAAAAAGGGGGGGTGGTGGGAGGAGGGGGACTCTCGGAGCATCACGCCGCCAACCCTCCAGGACACCCCTGTGGGCCAGAGAGCAGACCTGTGTGGTCCGTTGAGGAAGTGAACTCCATCCATGGCAGCCATGTCCTGCAGAAGTCCTCCCGATGATCATTAAGAGATGATGTCAAATCCTCCATATGCATTAAGTTGTTGACTCTTGATACCCATTGGGCCATCGTGGGAGGAGCAGTAGACTTCCAGCCAAGAGGAATGCAGGACCTGGCGGCCATGACCAGGAAGCTTAGCAGGGAGCGCTTGTATTTAGGGATCGAGAGCTCCGATAATTGTAAAAGAAACAACTCCGGGCCCAGTGTCTCTTGCGTCCCTGTTACCTGTCTGATTACCTGCCTCACCCCTGACCAAAACCTCTGCAGAGAGGGACATGACCAGAAAACATGTACATAGTCCCCTTCCTCTAATCCACATCTCCAACAAGTGGAGTCCACCGCGGGGAAAATCCTGTGCAGTCTAGTCGGGACTCTGTACCACCTTGCCAGCAGTTTGTAGTTGGCCTCCAACAGTCTGGAACTGATCGATGTTTTATGTGCTAACAGTAGGATTTTGTTTCTTTGCATGTCGGTCAGAGCAATCCCCAGATCCCTCTCCCACTGCCGTAAGTAGGTCGGAAGGGGCAAGTCTCCTGGGTCTGATAACATGTTGTATACTATAGAGAGTGAATGCCGTAGAACGCCCCCCTCCAGACACAATTTTTCGAACCTCGTAGGGGGCCCCGCATACTGAGTGAAGCCAGGGCGGGAACACAGAAAATGCCTAAGTTGCATCGCCCTCCAGCTCCCCATGAAGTCCGGGGTCAAGAGACTGCGGATATCCGTAAGTGATAGCCAGTCTCCTTCTCCTCCCAGGTGACAAGCTCTGAATCTTCCCCCCCAGGGCCCAGCTCCGAAAGACAGGGTCCAAGAGGCCGGGACGGAACTCCGGGTCCCCCAACATGGGCGACATGCAGGAAGGCACTGGAAGGAGAAGTCGCCGAATCTCATTTTTTGAGCAGCATTCCAGGGTGGCACCAATAAGTGGGTGAGATTTCAAGTTTGTCGGGGAAAAGTGCAAAAGCCAAGGAGTGGCCGGGAGGTGTATGTCCGAGAAACTCTGTTCCAGTGCAACCCATGCCTTTGTCCTAAATTGGCGGCACCAATCTAGTACCCTGACCATGTGGGTGGCCCAGTAATATTTTTTCAAATCAGGGATTCCCAGACCTCCTCTGCTCTTAGGCCTGCACAGGAGGGAACGGGAGAGTCTCGCCGGTTTATTTGCCCAAATAAATTTAGTGTGTAGCGAAGCCATATCCCCAAAAAAGGAACCCGGGATCCAAATCGGCAGGGACTGAAAGAGGTATAATAGCCAAGGAAGAATATTCATCTTCAATATTGCACACCTCCCAAACCAGGTGAAGAGGCCCTTCCCCCAGCTTGTGCAATCTGTTCTAATGGATTGCAAGAGAGGAAGATAATTCAGTTTGTATAATTGGCTAGTGTCCGCCGCCAACTGGACCCCCAAGTACCTCAGGGACTGACTAGACCACCTAAACCCGAACGTGGATTGAAGCGTGACTACCTGTTCCTGGGGTAGAGATACATTTAATGCTTCGGACTTTGACATGTTGATTTTAAAGTTAGAAAGAGAGGAGTAGATTTCCAACTCTCTTAACAGATTGGGGAGGGAGACCTGAGAATTAGTTATGAAAAAGAGTAGGTCGTCCGCATACGCCGCGATTTTATAAGTGGAGCCTGCAACTCTAGAGCCCGAAACATTAATGTTTCCTCGACATAGTAGGGGTTCCAGGGTCAAAATGAAGATCAAAGGCGAGAGGGGGCAGCCCTGCCTTGTGCCATTGAGAATGGGGAAACTGTCTGAAATGAGGCCATTCACCTTGACTGTTGCCGATGGGATACTGTACAGAGAGCAGATCCACCTGAACATCATCCTCCCCACCCCCACTACCCGCAATACCTCCTCCATGAATATCCAATTGACTCTGTCGAATGCTTTTTCCGCGTCAGTCGACAAGAGCATGAGAGGCGTCCCGTCCGTTTTAGCCTTATAGATTAGACTTACCGCCTTAGTAGTGTTGTCTCTTGCTTCTCTTCCCCTTACAAACCCTGCCTGATCTGTGTGGACAATCTCCCCAATCAGCGGGGAGAGTCTATCTGATAAGATTCTAGTAAAAAGCTTCAAGTCCATGTTAAGGAGGGATATTGGCCTATAACTAGAGCAGGAGGAGGGGTCTTTGCCCTCTTTAGGGATGACTACTATATTAGCGGCTAAAGAGTCTCTCGGCAGTGGGACCTCCGCGCAGGTTGGGATATTATTGTAGGCAGAGAGGAATGGGGGGAGCAACAGAGCGCCCATTTTTTTGTAGTATTGCAAGGGGAAGCCGTCTGGACCCGGGGCCTTGCCTGTAGGTGAGTTTTTGATAGCGGCCCAGTACTCCTCCTCGGAGATGGGCATTTCCAGTGCCGCCGCTTCCTCCGGTTTAAAATGTTTCAAGCCGGAGTCCAAGATATACTTCCGTATGCGTTGCCACAATTCCGCCCCGGCCCTCTCAGATCGCCCCCCCATCTATCGAGTAAAGCGAGGAGTAGAAATCTTTGAAAGCGGATGCGATGTCCTTCGGCAGTGTGGCCCAGCCCCCTCCAGAAGTGTGCACTTTAGGGACATAACCCCTTGCTCTCTGAGTCCTCAGAGCGCGAGCCAGGGCCCTGCCGCTCTTATTGCCGAATTCGTAAAAGTGTCTCCTACACTTGGCTAATACTCCCTTGGCTTTGTGGTATAGTAGTGTACGCAGTTCCTCCCTCTTCCTGCCCAGCCTAACACCTATCTCCCCTCCCAAAGACCCTTTGTGCGTTATTTCCAGCTCCCTTATGTCGGCCAAGAGAGATGTGATCTCTGCTGCCCGCTCCCTCTTCAAACGTGAGCCATGTTTAATGAGCAGTCCCCTCGCAACGCATTTGTGCGCCTCCCAGACAATATTGGGAGACACTTCCCCCCCTGCTGTGTCTGTCAAAGTACTCAGTCAAGGTCTCCTCCAGTTCCCGCATCGTCACCTGGTCAGTAAGTAATGAAGTGTTCAGCATCCACTGTCCCTGTCTCCTGATGGGACAGTCGAGGGATATAGTGACTGTAATCAGAGCATGATCAGAAAAGGATATGCACTCAATTGACGCGTCAATCAGAGAATGAAGGTCCCCGTGTTTGAGGAAGAAGAGGTCCAGCCGTGAATAACAGTTATGGGCTGCTGAGTAAAATGAAAAGTCTTTGTCTGATGGGTGCATCAATCGCCATGTGTCTATCAGTTGATGATCATGTAGTCCCCGTCTCATCCGGCGCAGTGCCATCTGTGGGAGACTGGACACCCCCTTTGAACTATCCCTCAATGGCTCCAACACGACATTGAAGTCACCCCCCAGAATCAGAGTGCCCTCTGAGAATTCCTCTATCTGCTCAAGATATCGCAACAAGGTGGTGCACTGGCCTGTATTAGGCAAATAAACTGCCACAAAGGTGACAATCTGGGAGACAATGCGTCCCTTGAGCATCAGAAGCCTTCCCTCGGTATCCGAACGGGAATCCAACAGTTCCCAAGGGAGTGAACTGGACAGCAAGATACTTGTGCCCCTCGATCTAGAGTCCAGGGAGGGTGAGTGGTGTACTATTGGGTACCTTCTGTCCGAGAGTCTGTATGGTCTGGATTCACAGTAGTGTGTCTCTTGAAGGAAGGCGACCTGGATTCGGTTTCTCCATAGGAGGTTCAATAGAATAGAACGTTTCTCCGGGCTATGAAGTCCCTTGACATTGATTGAGCCCACTCGTAGCTCATTCTGCTTTTCTTTAGCCATGCTCAGAGAGAGAGAAGAGAGAAAAAAAAAAGGAAAAACAGAAACACCAAAGGAGGGGGGGGAGAAGGAAGGGGGGAAGGAGTGGGTTTAGGAGGAAGTAGGAGAAGGGGAAGGAAAATTTAAGAATAGAAAAGAGAGAGGAAAGTAGCTCAGAAAGAGAAAGCCAAAAACTTAAAGAAACAGTTAGTGTACTGTTCGTAGAGCCAGGGACCAGCCCAGGGACTACTTAAGGGAAGAACGGGGACACGAACCGACACGCGGCCAGAGCGCAAACCCGCGCCCTTCTTTTTAATGCTGGCTGATTCCCCTCCCAGACTGTGAGGAAGGGACCGCCAAATAACCTCCCACAAACCCACCCCCCAGGATAAGACCCCGAAAACAATAACCCCCCCCAGAAGCCCGTCATCATATGATCCGCCAACGTATATACTACAAACATCCCCCAATACATTGTGTCCAGCAAAACCGATCTTCCACCTCGAAAACCACTCTTGGAGATGCATAGGCACACAGAAGTCCCTCCCATCTCCTTGACTCCGCCACCGCCATCGTTGCCTCAGTTGTAGGCACACCTCCACACAATCTTTGCCCGAAAGGGGCCTCAATTCTCACGGAACCTCACTTTGAACAGTGGGGGCGCCCCCCTTTCTTCTCTGTTGCTCCGAGTAGGCCTGGGGTTCCCAAGCAGTCCAGTCCGGAACCGAGCAGCTTGGTATGCCCAGGAAGGCAAAGAGCTTCGGCAGCTCCGGGTACCTCCTCAGCAAGAACACCGAATCCCCCTTGCGTACAATCAGGTGGAAGGGATGGCCCCATCTATAGGAGGCGTCCGCTTCTTTTATGTTGAGCAGGAGAGGATGCAGCAGGCGTCTCATATATGTGCGGCTGGAAACGTCCGGGAATAACTTTACCGTTGCTCCGTCTATTTGCACAGAGCCGTGTGCCCAGGCCCCCTGTAGGATCCCTTCTCTGTCTCCATAATAATGCAAGCGACATAACACATCTCTGGAGAAGGACGTGGGTCTGGGGCCGGGCCTGGCAACTCTGTGGATCCTATCAAAAAGGTAGGTAGCCTCAAGCGGACGTTCGGTGACCATGTTGAAAATGGACAGGACTTTAGTGCGCAGGAGATCCTGAGGCCAGTCCTCCGGTATACCTTTCAGCCTGATGTTGTTTCTCCTGCTCCTGTTTTCTTGATCATCCAGGAGCAGGGCTAGATCTCTGACGCGGGCATTGAAAGATTCACAGTCCCTTTCAATTCGCTCCATCCTGCTCTCCAGGGACTCCTGTGCTTGCTCTGTTGCCTCAATTCTGTCCTCCAGCACCACCATTTCCTCTCTCAGGTTGGACAGCGCCATCTGCTGGGAGGATTCAATTCTGGCCACTACATCCTCCAGGTCTTTCTTACTAGGGAGGGCCAGGATGAGCTCTCTGAGAGCATTTATATCTTCTTGTGGAGGGCCGAAGGGCAGGGTGTCTGTTAAGGACAGGGGCCCAGTGCACCCCTGAGGGAGAGGGGACCCCTGAGTGCAGAGGATGGCAGGGATTCCCAGATCACCTAGTCTCCCAGGGGCCGAGGTCTCCGCCTCCACAGCAACGGTATGCATGGTGTCAGGCTGTGAGGCAGGCTGAGCGGTTCCCCCCCTCCTCCAGCCCTCCATACCTGGGCTCTCTCCCTTCGGTCCTGCTGCCAGCTCCCTCCGCCGATTCTCCCCACCGCTGGACTCCCGCGCTTTGTTGCTGGCTGTGGGAGGGCGCCGGGCAGCGCCTGGGGAATCCCCTGCTGGAGGGAGCCGTGAGCCCACCGGCGCCATCTTGCTCCGGACCGCCAGCGGTGGCTCCGGCCCAGGCGCCGTCAGGAACCTGTTCAGGCTCCCCTGTGAGCTCTGGCACGCCACGGGGGAGGTAGGAGCAGCAGCACCACCCGGTCTCTTCTTTGGGGCCTAATAGAAAATAATTCTGGCACACTTGGAGAATATATGAAGAAGAGAAAATCTTGGAATGCTTAAATGGTTTTATTTTGTGCATAGGTCAAAAAAAATGATGATAATTCATCCATCCAACGTTTCGACCGTTAGAAGGTCTTTATCAAGGACAAATTTATCTATATGAACAACTGTGTGGTGTATGTTCAATAATATGAAGACATCACAATGCAGTCAAAAAAGCACTTCTCCCTGGGGCCCACACCCTATATCACCAACGCAAGATACGTGATATCATATATGGCTCACTAGCCCTTCCCTGTATCCAATACCTTTAATATCTCAGGGTCTCTTTGAGAACCCCACAAGGAGTCCTTTTCATTGTATGATCCCATACATGTTCACCTTTTTGGAACAATATTAAGCACTTATGTTACCCTGAGGCCATTGTGAATTCCTCAGTGCGAGTAACAGTATACCATTCCTGCATTTTTCAGAACATTCCTTTTCTTCTGAGGCAACTGAGAAACCATCAGTGAAGGAAACACGAAACTCTCTCTTATGCTCCCAGGTATCTACCTTTGACAGCGAAACAGTTTTTCAGAATTGTCTATATCCCATTTCCCTCTGGAAAAAGGTCACTACTATTGATCATCAATTTACTTCAATGCATAAGGATCACACCTTTGTCTATTTTTTGACTGCATTGTGATGTCTTCATATTATTGAACATACACCACACAGTTGTTCATATAGATAAATTTGTCCTTGATAAAGACCTTCTAACGGTCGAAACGTTGGATGGATGAATTATCATCATTTTTTTTGACCTATGCACAAAATAAAACCATTTAAGCATTCCAAGATTTTCTCTTCTTCATATATTCTCCAAGTGTGCCAGAATTATTTTCTATTAGACTTACTATTTTTTCTGAGCACCTGATATATAACGCGGTGAGCCAGGAATAATCGTTTCACAGTTCTTCTTTGGGGCCATCCTGGGTGAGCGGGGCCAGCGGGCTATATTTGTATGCAGTTATGGGCGTGGGAGCTCTGAGAACAAGCTTCCTCACGCCGCCATGTCCAGGACACGCCCCCCACATAATATTTTTTGATCGCTTTCAATTACACTTTTTGTGAGGCAGAATCAGAAAAAAATATCAATTCAGGAATCAGGTTGTTTGTTCTTTTTTTTTACTCCATTGACCGTGTCACATAAGAAAGAGGCATAAAGACAGAGAGCGAGAGAGTGAGCGAAATCTGCTGATCGGATCAGCAGACATGTACGGGGATTACCTGGGGCTCGCCGCCAGAGCCCACGGTTACCGGTGGGACACGATCTAGGATGTATACATAAGCTCCTCCATCCATCTGACCATTTTTCTCCCAGAACAGCTGCACCCTCCCCATTGTGTTTTGTGAAGGACAAAACTGTATTAAGCAGTATTTAGTCTAAGGAGAAAAAAAAGGTACTTGGAAGTCTAGGTGACCACCTCGATAATTACCCAGACTTAAATGTTTTTCCAATGACTTGCTTGAGAACGAGCTGAGCAAGCCTTCAAATGTCCAGCAAGCCCACAGTAGAAACAGAGTCTTAGATGGTGCTAATGTCTGCTTTCCACAGCACGAGAACTGGTGGCTCCAACCTCCATTAGCTTCACCTCAGTTAGATAGATATGCTCGGGGAGATATCAGAGGATCCCTGCTGCTCACTAAGTTACTCCCGGATTCTGCAATCCACTCATATGGCCTGGGTCTTAGACTCTACTAAGGAACCAAAGGTAACATAGAGCATCCTTAAGATGGAAAGGACCCCTCTGGAATCAACATCTGAAGGCTGCATTGTTACATTGAACCTCAGTGGACCATTGCAGGAATTTGGTACAATAATCTTCAGTGGTGTGGCTCCCTTTTGTCAGGCTTTGCCTCTGTGACTTGGAGTATGTCAGGTTCATCATAAAGTACACCTATGGCGTAAAAAATGCATTAACAAAAACCCTTTCTGGAGCTTTGGGAACTAAAGAAATGCCCAGATCCGAGGGCCCACCACAGGAGTGACATAATTATTCCTATCCACTGTGATTCATCCCATGAAGACCATGGTTGTAGGGTAAAAAATAATTTACAGCTCTCCCTGAATGCTCTAAACTGGCTTCCCCCCCCCTTAAAATTTACCAGGAAGGGCCACTATAGGTTTTGGAGAGTCTCCCTGCCTGTCTGGGGGTTCAGATATCACAGTCATAACTGGCACTGTAGCACTATAGGCAGCCATCATCAAAGTAGAAACCTGTCTCTGCAATTATGTGCCATGTCTTAGCATTAGATTCGGTAACCCATTGTTGTGTGATGGGCTTCCTTGTCCGCTGAGCCACAGTCTTTTTTTATTTTGGGTTTTAGTGCTCTGCATCTCCCTCTAGTTTCTTAGGAAGTACGAGGAACATTCAACAACCTTTTAGGCAGTCAGGTCAGAGTTGGTATCTCCTAGTTTTGAGGCAATGGTTATTCTAGCACACTCAGGTGGACACCAGGAGGTGACTGGATGGGAACCCCTGCACTGGCCCTCAGACTAAATGCACCCTCAACCCAGAAGTATACTTGATGGTAGTGAGGTCTGAACCCCCAGCGTCTCCCTATCTCCTGTTCAAAGCTCTGATGTAACACCCACCCACCACCCAAGGGACCGGCCAGGACAGTAGTCACAAATCCCCGACGGCAAATAACACAGACAGGGAGACAACAAAACTCACTCACACCAAAAACAAACACCAGGGGACCACAAAAAGGTGCACAGGAGGTAAAAAATCTAAGGAAAAAGTAACTAAACAACAGGATTACTTCCACACCAAACCACAGCAGCAGTAGAAACCACCTCCTCCAGATCAAGCTCCAGAAAGAATCCTGAATAACCGCCACTCTTTGTTGGAAGCAGAGGGTATTTGTCCAGGTTGGGAGTGGTAATCAGTGGATACACCTAAGCAGAGGTTATGAGCTTTCTGCTGGCAAGGAAAACTGACATTAACCCCATGTATGCAAAAAGTAAAAAACACATTTAATGTGTATAGTCTCAGAAAATAGACTCCAAATCTGAGCATAATGAATATATGCTTGATAAAGCCACCGAGCGGCACGGTGGCTCAGTGGTTAGCACTACAGTCTTGCAGCGCTGGGGTCCTGGGTTCGAATCCCCCTAAGGACAACATCTGCAAGGAGTTTGTATTTTCTCCCCGTGTTCGCGTGGCTTTCCTCCGGGTACTCCGGTTTCCTCCCACACTCCAAAAAACATACAGACAGGGACTTTAGATTGTGAGACCCAATGGGGACAGTGTTCCTGATGTATGTAAAGCGCTGCGGAATATGTTAGCGCTATATAAAAATAAAGATTTGATTTTTTTTTTTTTTTTTAATTGTGGGGTGAAACGTTGCCTGACTTGGTGGATTATAGAAAAATTGAAAAAACCCCGGGATGTTGTCTACTTTTCTTCTCCAAATCTGAGCATGTCACAACCTCCAAGAGAGATCATTGTGACAGTAGTACAGCTGATATTGTGGTAGGTAGCAGACCTGATTGTGTAGTGGGTAAAGGCACCTGATTTTCATAGTGGAAAAGTTCACCTGATTTTGCAGTGGGTAAGTTCACTGGATTTTTCAGTGGGTAGACACCTGATTTTTGTAGTGGGTAAGTACACCTGATTTTGTGGTGGGTAGTAAACCTAATTTTTGTAGTGGTTAAGCACACCTGATATTGTAGTGGGTAAGTGCACCTGATTTTGATGTGGGTAAGTACACCTGATTGTGTAGTGGGTAAGTACACCTGATTTTGATGTGGGTAAGTACACCTGATTGTGTAGTGGGTAAGTACACCTGATTTTGATGTGGGTAAGTACACCTGATTTTGATGTGGGTAAGTACACCTGATTTTGATGTGGGTACAAACACCTGGTTTTGTAGTGGGTAAGTACACCTTGTTTTGTAGTGGGCAAGCACACCTGATTTTGATGTGGGTAAGTACACCTGATTTTGATGTGGGTAAGTACACTTCATTTTATTTTTATAATGCTGTAGTCACAATAGTGTATGGCATCTGATGTGAGAGTATTGGATGTGATATGCTAATGACCCTCGGCTCAGGCTCTACTACAAGTGTGATGCGAATGTGATCTTGCCATCGGATCACAGCTGCGGAGAAGATGGAGAGAGTGATCACTCCATCTTCTCCACTGCCTGTCTCTGCGTATATCGCACTGCACTCAGATGTAATCTGAGTGCGGTCTGATGTTTCACTTGCACCCATAGACTTGTATGAGTGCGAGTAAGATGAGACGCCTTGCCAAACGCATGGTGAGATTTTTTCCTCAGACTGATTGGAACTCAGGAAAATATTGCAGATATGAGCGGCCTCATTGCTTAACACTGGGCCGAGAGCAATGGGAGATTTTCTCACATTGCACATACGCCAGGGCGACTCTACCCGTGGAGGCCATTATAATAAAACAATTATAAACTGGTTAACCCTTTAGCCCTTGCAGTTTTTCTGTATGCTCAGACGTGAGGTCTTAGAATAAATCAACAGTATAAAATAACTGAAGCCTTTTCTAAAAGTCTTCATGTGACAGAGAAGCAGGCGCCCAGGAAAGTCCATGATCCTGTGGAATAAGCCCCAACCACTGTGTGCTTCATAGCAGAACTTTATCATGTTTTTTGTGTTTTACCCTCAGTATACGGGCTCGCTCACACTGGGGTATAAACACCGGCCCCGCTCTCATGCGGGAAAGTGGCGAGTGAAATGCATTTAGTGCCATGTATGATGCGAGTGTGTGATTTTTCTCATATATCATCCGTATGACATGCGTTTTTCTCTCAGTAAGGCTGGGGCCACACGGGGCACTACTGCGATGCTCGCATGACACTCGGCTCACGCTGGCAGCACAGCGTCATGCTAGTATCCATGCAACTGAGGTCCGACTGTGCGAGCGGACCTCAGCTGCGGCGGGCGGGCCAGCACTGAGGAGGGGCGGGCCGGCACTGAGGAGGGGAGAAATTTATCTCCCTCTCTCCTCCGTAGCCGGCTATTGCGATTCTCACTCTGCACACGCAGTACACTGGTGTACCGCGAGTGCAGTGCGATTTTTCTCTTGCACCATTCACCTGAATGGGTGCGAGAGAAAGAGTCTCGCATTACAATCGCAGCATGCTGCGATTGTTTTCTCGGTCCAATTAGGGCTGAGAAAATAATCGTTCATGTGTGCTGACACACAGGCTAATATTGGTCCGAGTGGAATGCGACGTTTTATCACACTCCACTCGCACCGATTTTCTCGCCATGTGGCTTAGGCCTAACTCTTATCCTACAATCTACAGCATGGTAATGTATCAGTACAAACAGACGGCACACGGATACCACACGGACATGCGCGTGGCGTCCCATTTTTTTCCCGCACCCACTGACGAGTCTCCTCTGACACACACAGCACACTACCACTTGTCCTCAGTCCAATTCCAGCTAAGGTAAAACTTGATCTGCTGTGCCTCATTGAATAACATTGGGCACAGTCAGGGGCGTAACTACCGCGGTCGCAAAGGTCGCAACTGCGACCGGGCCCGGCAAATTAGGGGCCCGCTCTGCAGATCAGCAGGCAGCTCCTTTCTGTGAGAGGAGCTGCGCCGATCTGGTGCAGACCACGCGGCCGCTATATGACCCGCTGCTGCCGCCGCTGATACTGGGCCCCCTCCCCCGTTATCACGCACAGCAACACTGAAGAAGCGTGGAGCTCCACGCTCCTTCATTCTCCCTCTGTGCCTGCGCGGTGACGTCACTCCTGTGCGTCCGCTGTGCTCAGACTCAGAGTGCAGGGTGGGAGGACGCCGACCGCAGTTGCAGGGGAGTGGAGGGGAACCAGAAGACGTGAGGACAGCAGCGGGGGAACGAGGAGAGAGGTAAAAACTTGTTTTGGTTTTTTTATTTAA
This sequence comes from Anomaloglossus baeobatrachus, assembly GCF_048569485.1. Classification (NCBI taxonomy): domain Eukaryota; kingdom Metazoa; phylum Chordata; class Amphibia; order Anura; family Aromobatidae; genus Anomaloglossus; species Anomaloglossus baeobatrachus. The sequence continues at coordinate 608,730,961 of NC_134354.1, forward strand.
AAATCAGTGCATACCCGGGGGCCGGGGGGAGAATGAGGGGCTGCCAGCAGTATACATGGAGCATGGGGGGGCTGCCAGCAGTATACTTGGAGCACAGGGGGCTGCCAGGAGTATACATGGAGCAAGGGGGGGGCTGCCAGCAGTATACTTGGAGCACGGGGGGCTGCCAGCAGTATACATGGAGCATGAGGGGCTACCAGCAGTATACATGGAGCATGGGGGGGCTGCCAGCAGAATACATGGAGCATGGGGGGCTGCCAGCAGAATACATGGAGCATGGGGGGCTACCAGCAGTATACATGGAGCATGGGGGGCTGCCAGCATTATACATGGAGCATGGGGGGCTGCCAGCAGAATACATGGAGCATGGGGGGCTGCCAGCAGAATACATGGAACATGGGGGGCTGCCAGCAGTATACATGGAGCATGGGGGGCTTCCAGCATTATACATGGAGCATGGGGGGCTGCCAGCATTATACATGGAGCATGGGGGGCTGCCAGTATTATACATGGAACATGGGTGGCTGGCTGCATTATACATGGAACATGGGGGGCTGGCTGCATTATACATGGAGCATGGGGGGCTGGCTGCATTATACATGGAGCATGGGGGGCTGGCTGCATTATACATGGAGCATGGGGGGCTGGCTGCATTATACATGGAGCATGGGGGGCTGGCTGCATTATACATGGGGGGCTTGCTGTGTCATACATGGAGGCCTGGGATGAATTATAATATAAGGAGTACTATGGGGTGAATTATAATACATGGAGAACTATGGGAAATGCATTATAATACATGGAGGACTATGGAGCTGCATTTTAATATATGAAGGGTTATGTGAGACCATTTATACTATATGGAAGGCTGTGTGGGGGCCATTATAGTATTTGGGAAAACTATATACAAGGGTGGACAAAGATACAACCAGGGGATGGGAACGTTTTGTGCTGAGGAAAAAGGGCTCTTTCCCTCAGCACCCAGCTTTCCCATGCTCTGCTATACATCATTCAGCACCCAGCTTTCCCATGCTATGATATGGGAAGCTGGGTGCCGAGGGAAAGATGAATATCAGAATATCAGAACACAGGTTAGCTGGGTGCCGAGGGAAAGATGAATATCAGAACACAGGTTAGCTGGGTGCTGAGGGAAAGAGCCAAGTGTCAGCGTCATTATCCTGTACCCCAAGTGTGGGTGTACGTAGAGGGGGGGGGGGGGTCTAGTTACGCAACTGGGCACAGTACAATGCCAGGGCGAGAGAACCATTGATCTCTGCTTGCTGTCACTGACCTTGTGTCATGCCTGCTGGAGAGCGCTCCACAGCGTGTGACTTGCCCATTGTCAGCAGAGGATGCCAGCTTCTGGCTGCCCATAGTGACAGCTGTCATTACCAAGCATAACATCACCCTCCAGCCCTCTCCATCCCTGCACAGCGCCGCTATCACCTACACATTGCCCGCTTCTTTGCCAGTTAGAAAGATGTCTGCTGCGTGCTCTCAAAACTCTGTGACGTCAACTAGAGCGCCTGCTCCATTGGGTTCCAGACTGTTTCTGGAGAATGCCGTTTACCCATAGGTCGGACTAGACAGAGTGGGCGTGGTCGGAGTGGCGGGAACCTTGAGTGTGTCGGTGGGTGCGCTGTGTGGGCGCTGGACCCTGTACGGCTCGGTGAGCTGCTGTGCTGCGGCTGACAGCGCAGGATATCACAGTCACACATAAGTGGATCAGTGCGCCGCTCCCGACCTGCCCGGCGGTAAGCGGATTCCTCCTCCATAATCCGCTGTCAGAGCGGCCAGGTGACACTTCATCTCCCGCCCGGGGCGTGACACACAGCTGCTCCCTTCCCTGCTCCTTATGGATTTGTCACGAGCCAAAATGAGCCGCAAACAACGGGGGGCGCCGGGTACTGGGCCCGCATGTCCGGATTATCAGACGGGAGAGGACGGAGACCGGAAAATCTCTAAATTTGTAAGTATGGCAGACTGGCACGGCTTGTCATGTGGTGGCAGGTAAAGCACATTATTCTGAGCCTTGTGTGGGCCCTGTGCGGAACATAGAACGCCCTCACCCACTGTATTATGGCAGTATGCCCGCTGTCTGACCCTGGGGGCACATATAGCAGCCTCACCCTACAGATGATGGCTGTATACCTGCTGTCTGACCCTGATGATGGCTGTATACCCGCTGTCTGACCCTGATGATGGCTGTATACCTGCTGTCTGACCCTGATGATGGCTGTATACCTGCTGTCTGACACTGTGGGCACATATAGCAGCCTCAACCTACATGTGATGGCTGTATACCTGCTGTCTGACCCAGGGGGCACATATAGCAGCCTCACCCACTATATTATGGCTGTATGCCCGCTGTCTGACCCTGGGGGCACATATGGCAGCTTCACCCACTATATTATGGCTGTATGCCTGCTTTAGTTCCTCCACGGAGTGCTTACCACAGTCTGACGTTCCAGATTCCTCTAGGGCGCCAGCAGCAGTGTGCTGACCTCATCTCACTGCTGCATGTTTGGGTCGGGGGTTACAAGCTCTCCGCTGGCGCCACAGTGTTCAATTGTGTTTGCATCTGAAAGACGCAAATACACCTGAATAGTTAAAGAAAGGAGCTGTATCTGCTGCACAGGTCCTTGGGTTGCAGTACATCCTCTGGCGCCTGTGGGCTGTATGTTGTGTAGGCCTGGTTTCGGAAGTTATTCTCAAAATCATACCATGGTCTTATAACGATGTACACATTTCTTCAGTTGTGCCGCGTAACTTTTTATTTTTTTTAAGCAATTTGAACCTATTTTATACATATTCACTAATGGATGCCCCTTTAGGCTTTCTTTACCCTGCAGTGGCCATTCGATCAGTCCTGCTTTCAGTTCTCCTGGTTGATCTTGTGCAGTGCCTTCTCTCTCAGCTGGATTCCTGCTGGCATTGCTCTGCTGTGTCTAGCACTGATCTTCTATTGTAAGATGTCACAGAAAGGGCCGGAGCCCAGAGCAAGGAGCACTGGTGTTCATGTGCTCACTGGTAACTAGGGGGGCTATATATTGCAGATGGGGATGAGAGGAGTGATATACTGCAGTATGGAGCGGTTTATAAAGGGGCTGAGAGGAGTGATATACTGCAGGATGGGGCTATGTTTAGAGGGGCCGAGAGGTATACTGCAGGATGGGCTGTATACAGTGTTTCCTGCTTCTGAGAGATCAGTGATGTGAAACTGCAAATGCTGCTCTATTGATGCCAAGTAGGCTAGAGTCACTTGACTATATTTTTGGTCCCAGTGTGATCTGTCAAAACATTGGATCGCATTCAGACCAATGTTATTCTATGGGATCCAGTCAGTGCAAGGAAAACATTGCAACGTACATTTGCATGTAAATTGGATGGCACTCAGCCATGAGAGGCAGCAATATCAGTGTGGTCTGATTTTCACAGACTGACAGAATGGAGAAGATGCAGTCATATTTATTTATTTTTGCCGTTTTCTTCATTTTTGCAAAAATCGGATCGCGCTCTGATTTGTCTCTTAGAATGTGATTAGCATAATCAGATCTATTCTCTCAGATGAGTGAAAATACGGTCGTGTGACCTAGGCCTAACACAGGAGTTTCTTTGCACTGGTGGTCTATTAACCAGCAGTTCTTATGGCCCCTTCCCTGGTGTTTGACTTTAAATTCCACTGGTCAGATGCTGTGTTGCATTGGTGCAGGGTCTGAACTGAAGTCCCAGTCTCTGAGACCATTACATAAGTCCTGAGAAGGGAATGCTTCTATCAGTTCTTGGCTGTTTATGGTTATATTGTGGAGCATCTCCTGGGCTCTCCTGAGAAGACTAATGGCAGTCTCATTTGAAGGCCCGGCTTTCAAACAGTCATAGTCAAGTTTTTCTCTGAATTGTTTGACATCTTAACCACATTCTGCTTCTCCTTCTCAAGCAGACCTTTTGAGTCCATAAATGGCGGCTGCAGGGAAAGAACTTTTGCCAAACATGTATACTCTCATGCCATACTCTAAGACCGCTTTTCAAACTATCATTGTCTCTTAACCAGAGGAATCTGTGGTATGTCTTCCACGCTGAGGGGGGTTACTAGAGACCTTAGGAACTTTCTCTGGACTTGTTCCACATCAAACCTCTCCTCCACCTCTACATGACGTGATACAAATAACTGCTTGTGTCGCGCCTGGGCGCAGCCGAGCTGCTCAAATCTGGGTGGTCTATGGCTTGAGGGGTCCCGGACCCAGGGGCACAATCTAACAGTTTTAAATGAAAAATTAAAAATAAAGTCCAACTACGCCACTCGCGGTTTGCGGCCAGGGATAGTAGGGCCGCTGCTGCGGGTTCCCACTGGGGATGATGGATGGGGGCAGCGTGGATGGTGGAGCTCTCCGCAAGTAAGACTTTTCCCCAGGGGTAGGTGAAGAGATAACGTGGAGGCGCGCGGCAATGAAGCAGTCCAGACAAAGAGGGCAGTTTGATGATTTTTACTCACTGTATTCACGCCCTGGGGACGTACTGGATCCCAGGTGCACCCGTGTCCCTGATGACTGTGCCTGCCAACCTGGTGCCACTTGATCTCCTGTGCACTCTGGTGTATGTGGGTCCTCCCTGGCATGGAGCACTTGGAGGTCCTCCTGGTGTCTAGGTCCTGCTGCAGGGAGCTTGGACTACTTGAGGGAATTTCTCCCGGTCCCCTCTTTGCTGCTGATGCCTCGGACGTTAGTGGTGGCAGATGAGTCCTGAAAATCCGCCCGCCTGGCAGAGTTAACAGATGACTTGAAGTCCTGGTTTGGTTTTGGGATCTGCACCCCGTGTGTGCAAAGTACTGTGAGCCCTGGATGTCCACCCCACAGGATCCCTCTGTCCTTGGAGCTTGCTCTCTCATTCTCCAGCTACTTTCCTTCTCTGAGTAGCTGATCTTTCTCCTCAGGTCTTTGCAGTGTCTTTACTACCACTTCGCCGACTTTCTTACTCCTCACTTTCCTTTCTGGTTCATTCCACTTTCTATCTGTGTCTCAAGAGTCTCTGGTCTATCTTAACACCTTTCTTAGGCTGCTTTCACACATCCGGTTTGAGCACTGCGGCTCAATCCGGCTGTGAAAACTATGCAACGGATGCGGCGAAAACACCGCATCCTTTGCATAAGTTTTTACATGTGGCCCGTCCGTTTTTTTCCGGTTGCGGCATGCTACTGAGCATGCGCAGTGGAAAAAACCGCATGCGGCGAGCGGATGCGTTTTTTTCCGCATCGCGCCGCATCAGGCCTCCATAGGTATGCATTGAAAAATGCGCCGCAGCGGCCGGATGCGGCGCGATGCGGTGTTTTTTGCCGGAGCAAAAAACGTTGCAGGGAACGTTCGATCCGGCCGCGGCATCGGCTAAATCTGCCGCATGCGGCAAAAACCGGACCGAACGCAAGCCCCTGCAGCACAATACGGCACTAATGTAAGTCTATGCAAAAAAACCCGCAACCGGCGTTACAAAAGCCGGTTGCGGTTTTTCTGCAGAACGCCGTATTGTGCCGCAGAGCAAAAATCCGGATGTGTGAAAGTAGCCTTACTACTCCTCTCAACTTACTACTTCCTCCTCCTAAACTCTTCTGCCTCACTGTCTACCCACACTCCCCAGGCCACTTTCTCCTTCCACAAGTCTGGTCTCTTCTTCCCAGTTGACTGCCTGTTATCTAACAGTGCCCAGCCCTGTCATCTGGCTAGGTGAGGCTCCCAGCTGGGTACAGTGAGTGTGAGTGGTGGCTGGCACAGTTATGTAGGACCTGGGCTGTTACCTTGTTTTTGTGACACCTGGTTACCGCAGGGGTGTCACACTTGTCTTTAAGTTCAGTTACTCTGAACAAAAACTTCGAGGGGACTCTTTGTTGTCCTGGCATATGTTAATGAGGCGTTGGAACATTTCTGTAGTGCTCTCATTTGTAGTGCCCCTTTAAAATCCTCTTCAGCTGTGGTAGAATCAGGTGACTTCATTTCTAGCATATTTTGAAGATCTCGTGCGGTTGGTAACCTTTCTGCAACCCTGTATCCCTCTGGTGCAACAAGTTTGTAAGGCAGTTTCTCTTTTTGCTCCCGAATCTGCCCCAGGATCTTGAAATCATTCCTGATGGTGATTTGCAATGCTTGACAGATCTGTCTGTCTGGCTTACCTAACCCAGGTGGGCTAGAGCTTCTGTCGGTGCCTGCTACTTGTTCAGGAGTTTTGGTAGCTTCCTGCACGGCTGCTATCAAAGTGATGAAATGCTGTTTCATTTCCTGTAGTTCTGCCTGTGGAAAGGATTTCCCGGTCTTGGGGAGTAGCACCACCCCTCAGTCCCCTGCCCTTAATCTGGTGATGAATTGCGTTAATTCCTGAAGGAGTGTTATGACAACCTCTTCTTCATTTTCTCTTAACTCATCCATCTGTTTAATTGCTGTTAGGAGATGCCTGTGAGTGTGTGACTTAAGAGATCTGTTCTTCTGACACCTTTACATGTCCCGCTACTGCACTCAATTCCACATACGTTAATTGGAGAAGCTACTCACTGACACTATATTAATCTGTGTTTCCACATCCATAGCTGCCTGATTTTGATAGTGCTGCTTTGGTACCGGCCCTTTAATTAATCTTGCAAAGTTACTGTAAGGTGCTGTGCTACTGTATGATGTATCAATAGCTGTACTCTGGCTGAACTACAGTCTCAATCCTTCTCAAATTTCCCCCTACGGCCACCAGTGTTGTATGTTCGCCACACTGTATAGCAGTGATGGCAAACCTATGGCACGCGTGCCACCAGGGGCACACTGAGCCCATTCTGGTGGCACGCGTGCTGTCGCCCGATGCTGCAGCTTTGGTCTGCTAGTGCAGTCGCGCCGGCAGATCAAATCTGTGTTGGAGCGGAGGAGACATTTCTCCTCCGCTCTAACACTCCTCCTCCCCCAGGCTCCAGTGGGTTGCCTAGGAGACGGAGGAGCGGCGCCATCTGCTGGCCGCGTGGGAACTGAGGACCCAGCAGCGCGCAGCGGGGGGAGCGTGTGCAGGTAAGTTGTGTGTTGCTTTTTTTAAATTTTTTTTTTTAGAACTCGTGTGCGGCAGCGCCAGCATGGGGTGGGAGAGGGGGAACGCACATGGCAGCGTGGGGGTGGGAGAGGGGGAACGCACATGGCAGCGTGGGGGTGGGAGAGGGGGAACGCACATGGCAGCGTGGGGGTGGGAGAGGGAACGCACATGGCAGCGTGGGGGTGGGAGAGGGGGAACGCGCATGGCAGCGTGGGGTGGGAGAGGGGGAACGCGCATGGCAGCGTGGGGTGGGAGAGGGGGAACGCGCATGGCAGCGTGGGGTGGGAGAGGGGGAACGCGCATGGCAGCGTGGGGTGGGAGAGGGGGAACGCGCATGGCAGCGTGGGGTGGGGGAGGGGGAACGCGCATGGCAGCGTGGGGTGGGAGAGGGGGAACGCACATGGCAGCGTGGGGGTGGGAGAGGGGGAACGCACATGGCAGCGTGGGGGTGGGAGAGGGGGAACGCACATGGCAGCGTGGGGGTGGGAGAGGGAACGCACATGGCAGCGTGGGGGTGGGAGAGGGGGAACGCGCATGGCAGCGTGGGGTGGGAGAGGGGGAACGCGCATGGCAGCGTGGGGTGGGAGAGGGGGAACGCGCATGGCAGCGTGGGGTGGGAGAGGGGGAACGCGCATGGCAGCGTGGGGTGGGAGAGGGGGAACGCGCATGGCAGCGTGGGGTGGGGGAGGGGGGACGCGCATGGCAGCGTGGGGGTGGGGGGACGCGCATGGCAGCGTGGGGGTGGGGGTGGGGGAACGCGCATGGCAGCGTGGGGGTGGGGGTGGGGGAACGCGCATGGCAGCGTGGGGGTGGGGGAACCGCGCATGGCAGCGTGGGGGGGGGGGAAACACGCATGCCAGGATGGGGGGGGAAACACGCATGCCAGGATGGGGGGGAAACACGCATGCCAGGATGGGGGGGAAACACGCATGCCAGGATGGGGGGGAAACACGCATGCCAGGATGGGGGGGGAAACACGCATGCCAGGATGGGGGGGGGAAACACGCATGCCAGGATGGGGTAAATTAACCAGGATTGGGGTACATGCCGGGATGGGGGAACATTTACAAGGATGGGCAATATGTCGGGATGGGGGAACATTTACAAGGATGGGCAATATGTCGGGATGGGGGAACATTTACAAGGATGGGCAATATGTCGGGATGGGGGAACATTTACAAGGATGGGCAATATGTCGGGATGGGGGAACATTTACAAGGATGGGCAATATGTCAGGATGGGGTACATTTACCAGCATGGGGGAACATGCAAGAATGGGTAACATTTACCAGGATGGAGGACATTTACGAGGATGGGGCCATGATGGGGACAAATATACCAGAATGTAGGAAATATATATCAGGATGGGGGACATGTTTACCAGGAAGTGGCCGAGGAAGGGGGACAGAACTACACAATGAAGGGGGAGGGGAGCCACTTGTACGTCTTTATGGGATTTCAAGATGTTCAGACTTTGAAATGTAGATGTGGATTACAGGGTGACTTCTGATTGCATTCCAGGCTAAAATCTCTGTCTAATATGCTGCAATTTTTTTCCAGAAAGATCAATCCAACTGCTGTGTCTGGAAAGGGCAGGGGCTCAGCTTCAATGTGTGGTAAGCACGCATGAGCGTGATGCCCCCTGCTGAAGAGAAGAGAAGACTGCAAAGGTAAGATTAAAATCAATTATTTACATAATAGGATTGGTTGGCACTTCGGAAAAAAAATTGGGTTTAGGGCTACAGTTTGGGCACTTGGCCTGTAAAAGGTTCGCCATGACTGCTGTATAGGAAGGCTGGGCAAAGTAAACGTGTTCTTTGGAAATTTGGATTTTTAAATCAGGGTACACTTCACGAGCATATTCCATACATGTGGTGATGTAAGGCCGGTTTCACACTTGTGATCAGCGCAATCCGCCGCTATGGGGAATAGCGCAGTCCGTTAACGCACTACGCTATTCTCCATAGACTTGTATTGACGACACACTGTAACGCAAGTGTCTGCGTTGCATCCGCTGGATGACGCAGCGTCGTTAATTTGACATAGCGTCGGGTGGAGGGAACGTTGCGTGTAGCGTTTTTTGTGTCGTTAAAATCGGCTGTGGAGTCGGAGTTGGAGCTCATTTTGGTGGAGAGTCTGAGTCGGTATAAAATGCACTGACTCCGACTCCTAAAATATATAATAAATTGGGGACCGTAGTGCAATGCAGAATGTGCTGAATATTTTTTCATAGGAATTTGGGAAAGTTATGAAATATCCTATAAATAGCTGTTCTATTCCTGATCTAAGGCTACATTCACACACAGCGTTTTTGCTGCGTTTTTGAGGATATGTTTTTCGGCTCAAAATCAGATCATCTTTTTAAAAAACCGCATCACCTGAAAGGTTTTTGAGCTCATAAATAATGCTTTCAATAGCAAAAGCAGATTAGAAAACACCACAAACTGACTGCTCATTCTTTGTGAGGAGCCTCACAAAACGCTGTCTGAATGTCCTATCTTTTCACCCATTGCCTTTGCTGGATGCCCAGAGTCACTGCATTTCACTGAATTATTTTGCCATCAATGTTCGATATGTTTGTGACGAGAAAGAAATTGTTAGTAAGAGATTGGCAGTAAAAGATAGTAAAGCTCATCACAGCAGCCAGTTTCTCCAGGCCTTAGTGGAAAAAGTTCTGCAAGATTACAAACTCATAAAAGAACAGGTTCTTGCTATTGTAAAGGACAATGCTTCAAACATAAGTACAATTAAACTGATGAATGAGAGTAATGAACAACAGCTAGAAGAAAATTTAGGATTCAGTATGTGTGAGATGGAGCCACAGTGCTGTTCATGTAACTGAGGAACAAACAGATATTACAACAGAAGAACAGCAAAATGATACTTTAGGAATAAATGATCTTGTTGAAGCTGCTTCAAAACACTTTCATATTCATCACATGCGCAGTGTTGTGCACACGCTGCAGCTGGCAATAAGAGTCTGCAAGAGGAACCCCAGTTTTACACATCCGGCTTTTCGCTCGTTTGGCGGATGCGGCGTACTCCAGTACAGTGTATACAGTACTGTGGCAGCGCGACAAACGACGGTCACATGCTGTCATGTGACCGGAGCATGTGACCCGGAGGTTGCGGCGCTGCCACTGTACTGTATCGTACTGTACTGGCGTGCGCCGCGTCCGGCGAAAAGCCGGATTGTGTGAAACTGGGCGGACATGCTGGAAATCTAATTGGAAAAGTGAAGAAGTTGATTATGGCCTCCAGAACCCCCGAAAATTGATTCCATCTTGAAGAGACGTGCTGGGAAAGGGGCAATTGTTGATAAAGCCACTTGGTGAGGCAGCACTTATTTAATGACTGAGCGATTGCTTGAACTAAAAATCATTTCTTATAGATATGGTGAACCCTCAAGTAACCTTAAATGAAGGTCAATGGACACAGGTGGCTGAATTGAAGGAATTGCTTAATCACCCATTTACCGTGACTAAGAAATTACAAGATGAGGGTTTAACTCCTGGCATTTTCATAAGGCCTGTTTCACACGTCAGTGATTCTGGTACGTTTGTGCTTTTTTTTAAACATACCAGAATCACTGACATACGCAGACCCATTATAATGAATAGGTCTGCTGACACATCAGTGATTTTTCACTGACCATGTCTACGTGCAGCATTCACGCGTGTCCGTGATTGCCGCACGGAGACATGTCCATTCTTTTCTGGCATCACTGATTTCCCACGGACCACGTAGTGGTGTGATCCGTGAAACACGTGCCAGAAAAAAACGTGCTTTTAAAATAAAAATCATTTTTACTCACCCGGCTCCAGCGATGTCCTCTGCAGCCCGTGCAGCCTGCTGCTTCTGAGCCGGCTCATTACTGTTGCGCATATTCATGATGCACGACCCAGCCGACCCGGAAGCAGCTGCTGCGGGGGTCAGCGCCGGCCGGATGCTGCACCACGGGAGCGATCAGCACCATGGAGAGCGGGAGCGCGCACAGGTGAGTTATTCTCTAAGTGCAATCACGGGCCACGGAGAACGGAGCCCGGATTGCACTTAGACAACCCACGTGTGCCGTGATTCACGGCACACGGAGGGACATGTGCGTGTTTTACACGCCAGTGAAAAATGTCAGTGTTTTTCACTGACGTGTGAAACGGGCCTAAGGGAGTGGAAGAACTTGCTATTTTGCCTGTCCCAAAGAGGAGGTTTAATCGCAGATTGCATTTCTGCTTCAATGAAATGGAGAGAGATACAGCTATTGGAAAATAAAATTCTTCTGGCAGCTGTTTATGTGGACCCAAGTAATCGTATACTGCTTGATGATCAACAGCTTACTAAAGGAAAAGAAGTTTTGAGTGAGGTAGCAGTTAGGATGATTGAAATAGCAAAAATTCAACACCAATCATTGATACCAGGCCACGCAGGGTTGAGCTCTGCATTGAGACATCACCGCCATTTTCAAGTGCCATATGTCTCCCCTGATGAACATATGATGTGAAACGCGTCGGGAGGCACTTGGTCTGGATATTAGGGCTAACCACAACAGGGTCAGCTGTGGACTGCCCTTGTCAGGGCGGGAATTTACTGTGGAAAAAGGGTCAGCTTAATCCCTAACAGGGTCAGTGACCAAGCCACTTCTCCCGTCATACTGACTTATGGATCTCAAGTACACAGGAGAACCTTGAACCCATATCGGGATACAAGAATTGGGTGAGATTATTACATTTATTTGTGCCTTCAATATTGCACTATCCAATTATTTTTGTTTATTGATTAACAGAGAGTCTATTGAATATACTATATCCACTAAGAGTTACCATCTATTGGATACTGTAATTTATATTGTAAATGCCTGTCAAGGTGTCTCTCTGCCTGTTAATTTACAGTGTGCGATCTTAAAACTGTGTAGGTAATCCATTTATGCCTAATATCATTATTGTTGGTAAAACATCTCTGGGGTGTTTGATATAAATCTTTCATATTATTGTAGGTCACATATACCCATTATCCCCCCAGCTACCGATTTTGGATGTGATATTCACATACAGGGCACCTCACCCTTCTGTTCACCTGTGTTATATGGTATGGGTGAATAAAATATTCACCCGCTTGAATGAAGGTGATAGCGCCATAATCCTTGATTGGCCTTATCATTTTCAGGTTTTAAATTGGTGTGTGGATCACCGTTTACACTTATTTATTTCATTTTATATAACCCAATTAAAAGTTAAGTTTTTAAATGTCACATGTTGCTATATTCACATTCTTAGCAGTTAGGATGAGCGGCTACAGGACTGCCAGGCGCAAGAGGACTTGGATCCCGACAGTGCTACTGCTGCCATATCTTCATCCTCATCACATGAGGAGTTTAACTTTGACAAGTATTTGGATGACATGGAGCAGGCAAAGCGTTGCCGCAAGGAAACAGATTTCACTCCGTCTCCTATAGCAGCAGATTAACCACATTTCAGTAAAATGTTTCACTTGCTCTCAAAGAAATAGAAAAATTCAACCGTTCACCAAAGCTGACTGTGCATGAGGCAATTTGTTATACCCGGAAATTATTAGAGATGTTGCCCATGTGGTTACGGCTTTGCCTCCAACCCAAGTTACTGTACAGAGGCGGTTCTCTAGCTTTAAAATTATTAGGTCAGATTTGAGGTCATCTGCGAACAACAACAAATTCATAGACTGCACAATTGGTATTTAGTATGTTTTTGTTGAAAACTGTGTTTTGCCACTTACGGTACATAGTGTATTAGTTTATTATATTATATATATATATATATATATATATATATATATATATATATATATATATATATATATATATATATATAATGCATGTGGCAAAAGACAGTTTCAACAATAACATACTAGATAATAACATGTATATTGCTTATTTTTAAGTGAAAAATGTATTGTATTGTACAATATGAATATCAGACATTTAATCATTTTTATGATACAATAATCAAGATATTTAGATAGAACATAAAATATATTTATTGGAGTACAACTTTAGAACACAAAAAAACTAATATTGTAAATATGTAATACAATATGTCTTATATATATACCATATATATATATATATATATATATATATATATATATATATAATATACATACACAAGATATATATGTAATCTACTGTATATTACATAGTGTATTACATATTTACAATTTATTACAGTTTTTTTGGGTTCTAAAGTTGTATTCCAATAAATATATTTTATGTTCTATCCAAATATCTTGATTATTGTATCAAAATATATTAAATGTCTGATGTTCGCATACACATGTACTACAATAAATGTTTCACTTAACTATAAGCAATAATATGTAGGAGTTGTGGAGTCTGAGTCGCTGCAAGGGAAATTGAGGAGTTGGAGTTGGAGTCGGAGTTGAAGGTTTGGCTTACCCACTCCACAGCCCTGGTTAAAATATCGCACCTTGATGGATTCCGTTAGCATCCGCCAAGATGTGTAATGATTGTCTATGGTGGCGGATTCCACCGCAATGCGCTAAGCGGCGGAATCCGCTGACTGTTTCCGTCACGTTCTACTGAGCATGCTCATCATGTCCAGCAGAGCGATCTAAATCGTTTAAAATCACTCCTGGTCCCTCTCCCCCCTCTATCATACTCACCAATCACAGGCGCGGTGCTGCACGGCTGTCACAAGGCTCCGGCGGCTTTTCCTTTTTTGAAAATGCCGGCCGCTCATTAATCCATCTCGTATTCCCTGCTTCCCCCGCCCACCGGCGCCTATGATTGGTTGCAGTCAGACCCACCACCACGCTGAGTGACAGCTGTCTTACTGCAACCAATCACAGACACCAGTGGGCGGGTCTATATCGTGCAGTAAAATAAATAAATAATTAAAGAAACCCGGCGTGCGGTCCCCCCCCCCCCCAATTTTGATACCAACCAAGATAAAGCCACACGACTGAAGGTGGTATACTCAGGATGGGGAGCCCCCCAGCCTAACAATATCAGCCAGCAGCTGCCTGGAATTGCCGCATCCATTAGATGCGACAGTCCCGGCGGCTCATCCCGAATTGCCCTGGTGCGGTGGCAATCGGGGTAATTAGGAGTTAATTGGCAGCTTATAGCTGCCACTAAGTCCTAGGTTAATCATGGCAGGCGTCTCCCCCGAAATACCTTCCATAATTAACCTGTAAGTGAAAGTAAATAAACAAAAACACCCAAAAAAATCCTTTATTTGGAATAAAAGACAAAAAAACACTTTCTTTCCCCACTTTATTCATCCCCAAATACCCCTCCAAGTCAGGCATAATCCACACTAGGTCCCGCGATGCTTTCAGCTCTGCTACATGAAGATGACAGGAGCGGTAGTAGAACACGACCGCTCTCTATCAGCTCCACGCAGCAACTGAAGTGAGCCACGCGATCAGCTGTGCCCTCATTCAGGTGACCAGCGGACTTAGCTCTCGGGTGGAGGACTGCAGCTTTGGCTGCGGGTCACCTGAGTGACGGCACAGCTGATCGCGCCGCTCACTGCAGTCACTCAGGGGATTTGCGGTCACCTTTCTTTCTCCTCCCGACCGCAAATCTCCTTTCCCGGCGAAACATTAAAAAAAAGAAAAAAAAACAAAAAAAAAAAAAACCACAAAACGTTCTTTTAAAGGAATCAGTTACCTTTATTAGCACACTATTTGCAACGCATCCGTCACTTGCGTAACAAAACGCACTGTGACGGATGCCTCACAACGCAAATGTGAAACCGGCCTAACAGATTCCAGCAAGGACACTGCTATATAACATTTGTTCCAGACAAAAAACCATAGAAGAGAGTCAATGACGCTACCTTGATGCAAAAAACAGTATTTTATTAAACACTTATATAAACAAGCGCAATTAAAAGGTTCAAGACGTGCTGGTAAGGATACAAAAAATGGTGGAACATGTACCACACTGCTGGCTATAAATATAGTAGGCAAATCAGCCTATGGCTGGGAAATCCGTGTCATAAGTGGTAACTTTAAAAGAAGCACTCAGTGGTTACCCTATAGAGTACATAAAGTGCAGCGTAATGCAGAGATGTAATTAATGCTAGGCAGAGGGTCAGTAAAAAGTGCCTATTATGCAGAGCATATCGCTCACAAGGTGAAAAAGGGGGGGAAAAACAATTCCACTGCTGCCCGTACCGGTAACCAACAGAGGCATAGATTTACAAAGGGTTAAGAAGGACACATACCCATAGTAGCCAAGTCAGCAAGATAGAGGTGCAGCTCCACAGACCCCAACGCGTTTCGCGAGGGCTTCTTCACAAGGGGGTCGCCAGACAGTAGTAGATGGAAGGTTTTAAAAATATTCACACAGGGATTCAATAATATCAAACATGACAGTTTGACAGTTTTAGATTATCTCCTCTCTATACACAGTGGCTATACACAGAGCAGAACACTGTACCTTATCATGCAGTGAGGTGAGGGGGAGGGGTGAAGTCTGTACTCGGTCACTTCTCTCCACTATACTTTTGCTCAACAGAGCTTTCTGTTGAACTGTCCTGCTATTCTCCACTCCTGACAGTCTCTTTCCTGGACTAGCTGGTCTCCATAGCTTGACTCTTCTCAGGATACATACACTTTCTGTGCACTGCTGTTTTCTTTGCAGAGACAAAAACACTTTTCTTTGGCAGAAAGGCAAATACACAGTCATTGCTTCCCAGCATCCCCTGGGTAACTGCTGGATACTTCCTGTCTTCTGCTGTAGCCTTAACTACACAGTTGCTGGATGATTTTTGATCATCTGTGCATTTTCTACTTGTTAAAAATCTTATGAGGAAGCAATTGAACATCTGCTGGATATCGGCGACAAAGACAATCTAATCCTTATGGAAGCGCATAAGTACTCCCAGCAGTTAGCTGTTGCGGTCTGGACCTGTTAAAAGAACGGCCTTCAGAGAGACAAACGTAGCACTAGAATAAACACCAATCTATTCTGGCCTGGTTTCCTAGGGTGGTATACTCCAAACAAGGGTAGGAGTCAGCATTTAGTCCCTATGAGTGGGTGCTGTCTCTGCATGACCATTTTGGAAAATCTTTGATAAGAAGGAGATGTGATCTTTCATCTCTGGTTTCCTTTTGGGGGTCGTGCTTGCGAGAGGAGAAATGTTTTAACGCTTGCTCTTTGTTATTTGGCAGACAAGGTCTGTGGGTTCTGAAGGGAAGAGGTTCGATCCAGTTGTTGGTCTCCTCTTTAATAAGTTCCCTGTCTACTATCAACAACTTGTCTTCTATAGACATTGACACCTGATTGTCTTGTTTTGTTCTATGCAAGACTACACACCCTAACCAATCCTAATAGCTATCGGATACTATACTGCTGTCGTGAGTAAAATCTTTTGAAGGGCCCATTGATGTGACAACTCACCCTGCAAGTGTATGAAGTATCTCTTCCTAAGAGCAAGAGTATATGGGCAAGTTCCGGTAAAAGGTGTGCAATACGTTTTAAGTGAGTGTGGTGGATTGCTACATCTGGTGTAGGACTTTTAGATCTGCTGTCATGAATTTGGATACATTCAATGATCATGGGAAGTGGCAGGCAGAACTGCGTATTTAGGGACTCAGTTTGGTAGTGAATAGATTTCTTGCCGCTTTTGTCCCGATACCTGCACACTATTTTAATGAATGGGCAGTACTTGGCCCTTTAATATTGAATAGGTCCAAGGTGGATGTAGCAAAGTATCTGTTACGTTGATCATCCAAGGTAGATTTGACCCTTCCGGTAGACTGACAAGGCAGGTTTTCTTGCAGGACCTACTGTCAATTGTCCCTTTGCAAACTACTGTATAATGGGAAGTGATCTCTGGTTTAGGTGAAGCTATGTGTCTTTCCTCCCCGCCATGCTCACTGTCCGAAGTGTTTTGTGCACTCTATGGAGATGGGCCAGGATATAGCACTGTGTTGCAATCGGTGGTGTCAAATTCGGAGCATTTTACAGTGACCTTGCAGTCTGTAGAAAGAGGTGTTGTAGATGAGCAGCACTTGTACCAGATGCTTTTTTTCTTTCAAGGAGCTCTTAAGATCTCGCATAGGTTTCTCTCTGAAGGGTCTGCATTTCAGGAGAGGATGAGGCTTCTGATAGTCGGCACTGCTTGCCAGGATCCTGTGTCTTCGTCTGTACTTGAGTAGCCCAGCAGACCTGTGTACGGATCCTGTAGAAGAAACAGTAGTCTTGTTTATTGCCACAGATATCTTATGGAGATTGGGAGTTTGTGCCGACGTGGCATACAACAGTGTAAAATCAAAGCTGAGGTCGTTCCTAATCCTTGCTTGTTGGTGCACAAATGCTACAAAAATGAAAGTTTTTTTTTTTTTTTTTTTTTTTTAATTTGATGGAACCATATGTGAGCCACCTTTCTAGTTGATTGTAGTTCCATTTTTGGACTATAGATCTAACTATCTGGCTGCGTCAAGGAATGCAAGTCCCTGTATGGGTATGTGTGCACTCTGCTGTTTTGTGTTGTCACTCAAAAACGCACGGTCTGGCTGAAAAACGCACCTCGTGCCAGAAAACGCATCACAGAAAGTACGTGTTTTTTTAGCACCACTTTTACATGTGTTGAAAATTGTTGGTACCCCTTGTTTAATGAAAGAAAAACCCACTGGTCACAGAAATAACTTGAAACTGACAAAAGTGATGATAAATTAAAAATCTATAAAAATTAAGAAATGAAAGTCAGACATTGCTTTTTAGCAATGCTTCCACAGAATTTAAAAACCTAAATAAAACTCATGAACTGGCCTGGAAAGAAATGATGGTACCTTAATTTAACATTTTGTTGCACAACCTTTTGAGGCAATGACTGCAATCAAATGATTCCTGTAACGGTCAATGAGACTTCTGCACCTATCGACAGATGTTTTGGCCCACTCCTTAAGAGCAAACTGCTCCAGTTGTCTCGTGTTTGAAGGTTGCCTTTTCCAGATGGCATTTTTCAGCTCGATTTAGGTCAGGGCTCATAGAAGTCCACTTAATAGCGCAATCTTTTCCTCTTGTTGCAAGACCCATGACCTGCGACTGAGACCAAGCTTTGACACTGGGCAGCACATTTCTCTCTAGAATCCCTTGATAGACTTGAGATTTAATTTTACCCTGCACAGATTCAAGACACCCTGTGCCAGATGCAGCAAAGCAGCCCCAGAACATAACACAGCCTCCTCTATGTTTCACAGTAGGGCTAGTGTTCTTTTCTTGATATGCTTCATTTTTCTGTCTGTGAACATAGAGCTTATGTGCCTTGCCAAAAAGTTCTAATTTTGTCTCATCTGTCCATAGGACATTCTCCCAGAAGCTTTGTGGCTTGTCAACATGTAGTTTGGCAAATTCCAGTCTGGCTTTATGTGTTTTTTTTTTTTTTTTCTTTTCTTCTTTTCAACAATGGTGTCCTCCTTGGTCGTCTCACATGAGTCCACTTTGGCTCAAACAACAACGGATGGTGCAATCTGACACTGATGTTCCTTGAGCATGAAGTTCACCTTTAATCTCTTTAGAGCTTTTTCTGGGCTCTTTTGTTACCATTCGTATTTTCCGTCTCTTTGATTTTGTCATCAACTTTCCTCCTGCGGCCAGGTCCAGGGAGGTTGGCTACAGTCCCATGGATCTTAAATTTCTTAATAATATGTGCAACTGTAGTCACTGGAACATCAAGCTGCTTGGAGATAGTCTTATAACCTTTACCTTTTAACATGCTTGTCTATAATTTTTCTTTCTAATCTCCTGAGACAACTCTTTCCTTTGTTTCCTCTGGTCCATGTTGTGTGGTACACACCATGTCACCAAACAGCACAGTGAGTATCTGTAGCCCTATATACAGGTCCACTGACTGATTACAAGATTGTAGACACCTGTGATGCTTGTCATATTTTCAGTGGTACCATCATTTCTGTCCAGGCCTGTTTTCATTTTTTTTTTCTGTGGAAGCATGGTTTAAAAAGCAATGTCTGATTTTCATCTGTTCATTTTCATAGATTTTTTTTATTACTTTTGTCAGATTCAAGTTATTTCTGGGACCATTGTGGGTTTTTCTTTTATTAAATGAGGGGTACAAACAATTTTGACCACGTGTGTAAGTGCCAGATTCTGGCCCCCATAGACATATATGGGGACCGGCATCCATCCAGGTACCTGAGATAAATTCACATTTAACAACCTGAATTTCCATTAGCAGGTCACTTAGTTCTGAGTTTCTGAAGCATTTTAGATATTTTAGAAAAGTCATCAATTCTATTGAATTAAGGCTCTTTCTATTGCTTCTGCTGAGCCATAACACTCGTCCAGTCTCACAGATCATTTTGAGGCCAATCTCGCTCAGGGCGGTTTATATTGTTGTCGCTAATCCTTGCTATGTGTCTGCCTGACTCTTCTTCCATATATTTGACTAAGGTCTATTTCTTCCCTATGTAACAACCCAGAGTCTCTAATGACATTTTGCAAAGAAGCCCTCTAGACCCTGTTACCTTTAACTTGGTCATTGAATTGTAAGAGCCCTTTGTGACCAGTTTACGTCATGTAAAGAACTTGGCAAAGTCTGTTTTTGAAATTGATATCAGTATTGTATACTGGTGATCTGTCGCCCTGCTAGTGATGTGAGGTGCGTTCATTCTGGCCAGTACCTTCTGGGTGATGCCAGGCCGTGTTGTATTGCTTTGTTGGATTCGCAACCCACGTTGAATCCTGTTTCTCACTGGAGGTATTGTGTTCTTGTTTTCGCTCTGGCTCAGGATCTCTTTGTAAGGAAGCTCATTAAGGTATTATGATGTGTGTTGCATAGCCTCTAAGAACTCTTAGCTAGTGTGAATGCAGCCTCTTTTTATGCAGCTAGTCTTTCTAAGGAAGCATCCAGGAATGCATTCTCAATGCTTGAACTCTTCTCTTGGTCAGCCCTTTCTATCTGCATACTCATTTCTTGCTCTGCTAGCGTTTCTGCTAAGTGAGCTTTGTGTAACTTTAGTTGCATTTCCTATTTAGCAAAGGTTGATTGCAGTTTGATGGCTTCAGTAATAACAATCATGCTGTAAATAGATGAGGCCTTTGAGGAGACAAGTTACAGATCTTCCTTGTATGCGGATTTTTGGGACATGGTATCTTTAACCCCCTTCACCCCAGGGAAATTTCCATTTTTCAGGTCGCCACATGACAGCACATCTACAAGGACAGGAAAAAACACACGAGGTTAAAAGCCCCTCCCACCCCAACCTCAGTGTTTTTCGTTTCCCTGTACAGGATGGACATGAGGATCTTGCCGTTCGGATGAAGGCGGTCCAGGTGCTTCGGGTGGGCCTCGCTCTCTCATTCCGGCCTTTCAAGCAGCATCGGGTTGACACCTTTCGAGCTGGAGCTCCCAGCGCAAGCCGCTTCCCTCGGCATCCTACATTCAAGCTGTGGCCACGGGTACTTCCGGTTATGCGCATGACGTGCGTTCCACTCTGGGATGCACTGCCGCGCATGTGCACAATGGGACCAGTCGCGATTTCGGTTCCGGGTCAAAGTGACACCCTGGAGGGCAGCATGTGTCCCTGTACAGGAGGCAGGACCAGGAGGCAACCCGGATGAGGTAATAAAAACCTATGGGGAGGGGAATGGAGGCAGTAAGTATTCCCTTGGTGTAGGCTGTGTACAGGGATCCTGGATAGCCTAGTCATGGATGAAAGTGCCCGCTCAGACGTTTCCCCTGATGTGTCCCAGGTCCACATGAGTGCCATTTGAATTTGTGATAATCCTAGAGAGTGTAGATACAGCGTACTAAACCGACTAAGCCCTTGTATGTTCTAGGGTGGAGGTTCCTCGGCGTGCTTTGGTACCGTCCCAAAAAAAGAATCAGCTAAGGAGATGTCAGGGAAGTCTAAAAGGTGTACAGTGTGCAACGGGAAGTTGGCTGACACCTGTGTTTAAACTGTGAGGCCTATATTGGAAAAACAGAAGTCCTTTCCTGATGGATATGAGTGATTATGATTTGGGAGGAGGTGCAGGCTATGCTATGCCCAGCATGATGCCACAGGAGGAACCCCAAGCGGCTTTTCAGAAGAGACAGCATGGGAATTAGAGGAGTCATCTGAAGATGAAGACCCATCCTGTGACTCTGAATCAGAATTTGAGGAATGTTACAGGAGAAGCTCCGGAGGAAGAGAAAAATACCTTTTATCAGAGGATACAGATGAACTCTTGAAGGCAGTCTGAAGGACCATGAAGGTGGAGGAGATGGAGAAACCACGGACCGTCCAGGAAATGTTTGGGGGCCTCAGATCCCAGAGAAACTGAGTCTTCCCTGTTAACCAACATGTACAAGCCTTGCTCCTGGAAGAGTTGGAAGAGGCAGAGAAGAAGCTGGTGATTTCCTGGGACTTTAGAGCTTGCCTTCCCTTTGAGCCCGAGGACATCAAAACATTGCAGGATATTCCCAGGATTGATGTTCCTGTGGCAAAAATGGCTAGGAAGATGTCCATACTTTCTGAGGACTTTTCTGGTCTTCGAGATCCTATGGACAGAGACAGATGGCCTTCTCAAAAAACCATGAGAAGCTTGGTGGCCATTATTAAAATTAATATAGTGGCCACTTCTGTAGCCTGATCTATAGCTAGGTGGTTGGAAGATCTTGAGACTCAGATCAGGAATAAGGCCCATAAGGATGCTATATTGGACGCCACTCCCCTTTTTAAAAATGGTCACAGAGTTCATGGCGGATGCCTCAGCGGAATCTGAGATTTGCTGCTAAGAACGATGCGCTAACAAATTCAGCCTGTCGTGCAATATGGCTTTAAACTTGGTCAGGGGATAGCATCTCCAAAAATAAACTCTTCCATCCCTTTCTCAGGTCTCCGGGTATTTGGCCCAGTGTTAGAAAATATCCTGGAGAAGGCATCGGATAAAAAAGGATTCCCAGAGGAGAAATCTCGGTGGTCTCTACCCTCCCGTAGATTTTGTCTCCTTCAAGGGGCGGGACTACAAGGGGAAGGGGAAAACAGGGAGGTGGAGCTATCCAAAATGTGGAAAGGATAGGAACCCCCGTTTTTGATTCTTGTAGTGTACCAGATCGGTCTTCACGCCACTCGCATAGACGGGAGACTGTGTGAATATCCTCCAATCTATGGGTTCTCCAAGTTATAGCACAGGGAATTTTCCCAAATCAGTGGGTCACCCAAATAAAAACCACTATCCCTCTTAATAAAAATTCAGTCATGGCCATGATAGATCTAAAAGAGGCCTATTATCACATTGCCATCCATCCAGACTCTGAGAGTATTAAGATTCGCCCTGGGGGAGGGGGGGGGGAAGGGGAGTGTTCCACTTTCAGTGCCTCTCCTTTGGCCTGTCTTCTGCTCCTCGGACGTTCACAAAAGTAATGGCCGAGGTAGTTGCTCATCTCAGAAAAGAAGATGTGACGATCATACCCTACCTGGATGATCTCCTGGCAGCAGACTTGCAGGAGAAACTATCTCAAGGGCTCACTATTACTTTAGGAAATCTTCAGTCCCTAGGTTGGGTAATAAATACTTTCGCATTGAACCTCCATGCAGACACCAGGAAAGTCTTTCTTGGAAATTTTACTGGGACTTTCAGCGTAAGAACATCTTTTTTACCGACGCAGAAGGGAGAGATGTTTAGAAACAGCATAGTTTGAAGAAGCAAGAAATGCAGGGCACTACTCTGAAGGGTCGGGAAAGGTTCA